>NW_027003552.1:41972-49472 GCF_036934945.1 Oncorhynchus masou masou
TGTTTCTGTAGCATGAGGTTGTCTGATGTAACAGTACTCCCCTGGACAGGACACTAGTCTATCTCCTGTTTCTGTAGTGTGAGGCAGCTTGATGTAACAGTGCACCCCTGGACAGGACACTAGTCTATCTCCTGTTTCTGTAGCATGAGGCATTGTCTGATGATCCAGTACCCCCCCCTGGACAGGACACTAGTCTATCTCCTGTTTCTGTAGCGTGAGGCAGCTTGATGTAACAGTGCACCCCCTGGACAAGACACTAGTCTATCTCCTGTTTCTGTGGTGTGAGGCAGCTTGATGTAACAGTGCACCCCCTGGACAGGACACTAGTCTATCTCCTGTTTCTATAGCATGAGGTTGTCTGATGTAACAGTACTCCCCCTGGACAAGACACTAGTCTATCTCCTGTTTCTGTAGTGTGAGGCAGCTTGATGTAACAGTGCACCCCCTGGACAAGACACTAGTCTATCTCCTGTTTCTGTAGTGTGAGGCAGCTTGATGTAACAGTACACCCCCTGGACAGGACACTAGTCTATCTCCTGTTTCTGTAGCATGAGGTTGTCTGATGTAACAGTACTCCCCCTGGACAAGACACTAGTCTATCTCCTGTTTCTGTGGTGTGAGGCAGCTTGATGTAACAGTGCACCCCCTGGACAGGACACTAGTCTATCTCCTGTTTCTGTAGTGTGAGGCAGCTTGATGTAACAGTGCACCCCCTGGACAGGACACTAGTCTATCTCCTGTTTCTGTAGCATGAGGTTGTCTGATGTAACAGTACTCCCCCTGGACAAGACACTAGTCTATCTCCTGTTTCTGTGGTGTGAGGCAGCTTGATGTAACAGTGCACCCCCTGGACAGGACACTAGTCTATTGCAGTGCCTTACCTACAATCTATCTCCATAATGCTGAGTGCCAAGCGGAGACGCATCAGGGCCCATTGCTACAGTCTTTGGTAGGAACTCACAACCTTCCCATCTCAGGGCAGGCACTCTAACCACAAGGCCACTGTTTCATGCTTGCATTATCTCAGTGTTGTTCTCCAACGTGTGTCCTTCCTTGTATGTGTGTGTGCTTCCTTGTGTGTGTGTGCTTCCTTGTGTGTGTGCGTGTGTGCTTCCTTGTGTGTGTGTGCCTCCTGATGTGTGTGTGTCCTTCGTTGTGTGTGTGTGTGTTTCCTTGTGTGTGCGTGTGTTCTTCCTTGTGTGTGTGCCTCCTTGTGCGTGTGTGTGCTTCTTTGTGTGTGTGTGTGTTTTTCTTTGTGTGTGTGTGTGTGTTTCCTTGTGTGTGTGTGCGTGTGTGCTTCCTTGTGTGTTTGTGTGTGTGTGCCTCCTTGTGTGTGTGTGTGTCCTTCCTTGTGTGTGTGTGCTTCTTTGTGTGTGTGTGTGTGTGTGTGTGTGTGTGTGTGTGTGTGTGTGTGTGTGTGTGTGTGTGTGTGTGTGTGTGTGTGTGTGTGTGTGTGTGTGTGTGTGTGTGTGTGTGTGTGTGTGTGTGTGTGTGTGTGTGTGTGTGTGTGTGTGTGTGTGTGTGTGTGTGTCCTATAGTTCTGGGGAGAGAAAGGGACAGAAATGGCCCAGGTGAGAACAGGAAAACCTTGGCATATGTACTTACAACACAAAGCTGACAGGCTTTGACCTTCTGCCCCTGGTGTGTGTGTGTGTGTGTCTCTTCTCAGCACCTTGAGGTTGAGCTCTTTAGTCAGGAACAGAAGCTACCAGGTGCCTGGAGGCTACAGCGATATGCTCAGGGACTGAGGGCCATTGAGGGTAAGGTGCCAGTAACTACAGCCATGTTTTGGCCCATGCCATGTCTGTCTGAGGTTGGCTGTGGGAGCATAGACTCTGTCGTGGTCCGCTTTGGTTCTCAGCCTTTGGTTTCTGGCTTTGTGCCTGGAAGGAACTGTCAGTTGAGACGTTAGCCATTTTGGAAGCTGTATAGTAGTACTTCATCACACCGCTCAACGATTGGCCCCCTGTTTTCACATTCCTAGGTTGAGGTTGTAAACAAGTGAATTAGAATTGGACAGGTTATAGCTACGCTGATGACTATCAGCTTCAAATATATACATAAAACATGAATGAAATAAATCCCCAGAAGCCCACCGTACACCTGACACGTGCCTATTCCAAAATATACACCATGGTTGTAGTCAGTATGTTGTGTGTTTGCCGTAACATTTAACTTAACATCCCTCTCAATGAATCGTTGAACGTCTCTCCCTCCAGAGCGAGGATCTGGGGTCATAAATAACAGAGCTTATTGGTGGGCGGAACGTTGTGATGGCGGTTAGCGGTGCCAAGATAGTGCATATGTCCCTTTATGAGTGACGTGCGGATCTGATTGATGCGCTCATCCAAAAACAATCTGCCTCGCTGTCTCCGCCTCATCAGACAGGAAGGAACGGGACGAGACTGACTGAGACGGACAGGCGGGCCAACAAGCCCAGGATTTATGAGTTGGGCTGTGAGTGGACGGGACGGCAGCAGGGAGTTACTACGGGAGATGAAAATAAACACCAGGCGGTTCTAAATACATCCACAGTAAATACAAAATGGATGGGTTTTTAAATACATCCACAGTAAATACAAACGGATGGGTTTTAAGGTTTTAAATACATCCACAATAAATACAAAAAGGATGGGTTTTAAATACATCCACAGTAAATACCAAACGGAAGGGTTTTAAACACATCCACAGTAAATACAAAATGGATGGGTTTTAAATACATCCACAGTAAATACCAAACAGATGGGTTTTAAATACATCCACAGTAAATACCAACGGATGGGTTTTAAGGTTTTAAATACATCCACAGTAAATACAAAACAAATGGATTATAAATATGCGCGTGTGTGGGTGTAGCGCACATGTTCGCATGTAACTCACACACATAACATACACACACATGACACACGTAACACACGTAACACACACACACACACATGTAACACACACACGTAACACGCACACGTAACACACACACACACACACACACGTAACACACACATGTAACACACACACATGTAACACACACACGTAACACACACACACACACACGTAACACACACGCACGTAACACACACACGTAACACACACATGTAACACACACACATGTAACACACACACGTAACACACACACACGTAACACACACACACATGTAACACACACAGGTAACACACACACACATGTAACACACACATGTAACACACACACATGTAACACACACGCGTAACACACACACGCACGTAACACACACACACGTAACACACACACATGTACCACACACATGTAACACACACACACATGTAACACACACACACACACGTAACACACACGCACGTAACACACACCCAAGTAACACACATGCACGTTACACACACGCGTAACACACACACAACACACGTGAATGTATACAAATCAAATCAATAACAAATTAATTTATATAGCCCTTCTTACAACAGCTGATATATCAAAGTGCTGTTCAGAAACCCAGCCTAAAACCCCAAACAGCAAGCAATGCAGGTGTAGAAGCACCGTGGCTAGGAAAAACTCCCTAGAAAGGCAAAAACCTAGGTTGAAACCTAGAGAGGATCCAGGCTTTGAGGGGTGGCCAGTCCTCTTCTGGCTGTGTCGGGTGGAGATTATAACAGAACATGGCCAAGATGTTCAAATGTTCATAAATGACAAGCATGGTCAAATAATAGTAATCCCAGTGAATAGGCCAGGGTTCCATAGCCGCAGGCAGAACAGTTGATACAGGAGCAGCAGCACGGCCAGGTGGACTGGGGTATAACAAGGCGTCATCATGCCAGGTAGTCCGGAGGCATGGTCCTAGGGCTCAGGTCCTCTGAGAGAGAGAAAGCAAGAGAGAAAGAGATAATTAGAGAGAACATACTTAAATTCACACAGGACACTGGATAAGACAGGAGAAATACTCCAGATATAACAGACTGACCCTAGCCCCCCGACACATAAACTACTGCAGCATAAATACTGGTGGCTGAGACAGGAGGGGTCAGGAGACACTGTGGCCCCATCTGATGATTCACTCGGACAAGGCCAAATAGGCAGGATATAACAACACCAACTTTGCCAAAGCACAGCCCTCACACCACTAGAGGTATATCTTCAACCATCAACTTACCATCCTGAGACAAGGCTGAGTATAGCCCACAAAGATCTCTGCCACGGCACAACTCAAGGGGGGGCGCCAACCCAGAATGTAAGCCCACGTCAGTGACTCAACTCACTCAAGTGACGCACCCCTACTAGGGACGGCATGGAGCAGCACCAGTAAGCCAGTAACCCCTGTAATCAGGGGTTGGAGGCAGAGAATCCCAGTGGAGAGAGGGGAACCGGCCATACAGAGACAGCAAGGGCGGTTCGTTGCTCCAGTGCCTTTCCGTTCACCTTCACACTCCTGGGCCAGACTACACTCAATCTTAGGACCTACTGAAGAGATTAGTTTTCAATAAAGAATGAAAGGTTGAGACTGAGTGTGCATCTCAATCATGGGTAGGCAGACCATTCCATAAAAATGGAGCTCTATAGGAGAAAGCCCTGCCTCCAGCTGTTTGCTTAAAAATTCTAGGGACAATTAGGAGGCCTGCGTCTTGTGACCGTAGCGTACGTGTAGGTATGTACGGCAGGACCAAATCGGAAAGATAGGTAGGAGCAAGCCCATGTAATGCTTTGTAGGTTAGCAATAAAGCCTTGAAATCAGCCCTTACCTTAACAGGTAGCCAGTGGAGATAGGCTAACACTGGAGTAATATGATCAAATTCTTTGGCTCTAGTAAAAAATGTATTAGCCGTGTTAAACTGAAGTTTATTTAGTGCTTTATCTGGGTTGCCGGAAAGTAGAGCATTGCAGTAGTCTAACCTAGAAGTAACAAAAGCATGGGATACATCTTTCTGCATCATTTTTTTGACAGAACATTTCTGATTTTTTCAATGTTATGTAAATGTAAAAAAGCTGTCCTTGAACCAGTCTTGATATGTTCGTCAAAAGAGAGATCAGGGTCCAGAGTAAGACCGAGGTCCTTCACAGTTTTATTTGAGACGACTGTACAATCATCAATATTAATTGTCAGATTCAACAGAAGATCTCTTTGTTTCTTGGGACCTAGAACAAGCATCTCTGTTTTGTCCGAGTTTAAAAGTAGAAAGTTTGCAGCCATCCACTTCCTTACGTATTGAAACACAGGCTTCTAGCAATTTTGAGGCTTCACCATGTTTCATTGAAATGTAAAGCTGTGTGTCTTCCGCATAGCAGTGAAAGTTAGCATTATGTTTTCTAATGACATCCCCAAGAGCTAAAATATATAGTGAAAACAATAGTGGTTCTAAGACGGAACC
This sequence comes from Oncorhynchus masou masou, assembly GCF_036934945.1. Lineage (NCBI taxonomy): Eukaryota > Metazoa > Chordata > Actinopteri > Salmoniformes > Salmonidae > Oncorhynchus > Oncorhynchus masou. The sequence goes on from NW_027003552.1 coordinate 47,325, forward strand.
TTGAGGAACACCGACATTTAGAGTTGATTTGTCAGAGGACAAACCATTCACGGAGACAAACTGATATCTTTCCGACAGATAAGATCTAATCCAGTCCAGAACTTGTCCGTGTAGATCAATTTGGGTTTCAATCTCTCCAAAAAGAATGTGGTGATCGATGGTATCAAAAGCAGCACTAAGGTCTAGGTGCACCAGGACAGATGCAGAGCCTTGGTCTGACGCCATTAAAAAGGTAATTTACCACCTTCACAAGTGCAGTCTCAGTGCTATGATGGGGTCTAAAACCAGACTGAAGCATTTCGTAGACATTGTTTGTCTTCAGGAAGGCAATGAGTTGCTGCGCAACAGCTTTTTCAAATTTGTTTGAGAGGAATGGAAGATTCGATATAGGCCGAATTTTTTTTATATTTTCTGGGTCAAGGGTTGGCTTTTTCAAGAGAGGCTTTATTACTGCCACTTTTAGTGAGTTTGGTACACATCCAGTGGATAGAGAGCCGTTTATTATGTTCAACATAGAGGGCCAAGCACAGGAAGCAGCTCTTTCAGTAGTTTGGTTGGAATGGGGTCCATGCACACCCCTTCCCTGTGGGTATTGGCAGCATTGACTCTGAAGCAGCCTGACTACTCACAAACAATAATTTGTTTATAATATGAATTTCAAATGAAATGTTACCAGTTGACCTTCCACAGATACCATCTGTGACTCTGCTATTAGATGGCTGAAATCCATTTCCCTTGTTTACTCATTTGAGTCTATCACATCACACCTATAGACTACTACACGGAGGCATAGCCATGCAAGAGGTCACTCTGTTTACTAGTGATGCTTCACAGAGCCAGCTTGTGAGGGAAAGAGATCTATCACTGTTACACTGTTTGTCAGGTAAACACCAGAGTGTTTATCTGTTCCTGGTTGGGATCCAACTGGGCTATTTGCTGTTTTCGGTCAATAAATGATAGGCTCATGAAAATGTTAGCGAGTGACCTTTTAGAGAAGTTTAGTGGAGCTCTGACTGCCTCTAGGGCTCAGCGGACAGTTCACCTTCTCTTAATGGATAATAACCAACTGATGGTCATTCATTCCACACACATGATTATGTTGTTGGCATGTTGAAATGAAATACAAAATTCCAACTGGGCGTTTATAGTGTTTCATTAAATTCATATGCCTTACAGCAGCAGGCTGTGCAGTTATTTATTACACAGTTATTTAGTATACAGTTATTCATTAAACAGTTATTTATTATACAGTTATTTATTATTCAGTTATTTATTATACAGTTATTCATTATACAGTTATTTATTATACAGTTATTTATTATTAAGTTATTTACTATACAGTTATTCATTATACAGTTATTTATTATACAGTTATTCATTATACAGTTATTTATTATACAGTTATTTATTATGCAGTTATTTATTATACAGTTATTCATTATACAGTTATTTATTATACAGTTATTTATTATTCAGTTATTTATTATACAGTTATTCATTATACAGTTATTTATTATTCAGTTATTTATTATACAGTTATTCATTGTGCAGTTATTTATTATGCAGTTATTTATTATACAGTTATTCATTATACAGTTATTTAATATACAGTTATTTATTATACAGTTATTTATTATAAAGTTATTCATTATAACGTTATTTATTGTGCAGTTATTTATTGTGCAGTTATTTATTGTGCAGTTATTTATTGTACAGTTATTTATTATAAAGTTATTCATTATAACATTATTTATTGTGCAGTTATTTATTGTGCAGTTATTTATTATACAGTTATTTATTATAAAGTTATTCATTATAACGTTATTTATTGTGCAGTTATTTATTGTACAGTTATTTATTATACAGTTATTTATTGTGCAGTTATTTATTGTACAGTTATTTATTATACAGTTATTTATTATAATGTTATTCATTATAACGTTATTTATTGTGCAGTTATTTATTGTGCAGTTATTTATTATACAGTTATTTATTATAAAGTTATTCATTATAACGTTATTTATTGTGCAGTTATTTATTGTACAGTTATTTATTATACAGTTATTTATTGTGCAGTTATTTATTGTGCAGTTATTTATTATACAGTTATTTATTATACAGTTATTTATTGTGCAGTTATTTATTGTG
>NW_027003552.1:54472-61972 GCF_036934945.1 Oncorhynchus masou masou
TTAAGCGTTTGTAAACATGCAGAGCCTCGTAGTATGTTGTGAAAACTTCAGTCCTAATGATGCCAAATGAAATAAACTGTTGATGGGTCTTGAAGGGGAACGACATCTCTACATCTCTACATTTTCCTCCTCTGTCTCTGCTGCTAAAGCCACTTTCTTCCACTCTAAATTCCAAGCATCTGCCTCTAACCCTAGGAAGCTCTTTGCCACCTTCTCCTCCCTCCTGAATCCTCCTCCCCCTCCCCCCCTCCTCCCTCTCTGCAGATGACTTCGTCAACCATTTTGAAAAGAAGGTCGACGACATCCGATCCTCGTTTGCTAAGTCAAACGACACCGCTGGTTCTGCTCACACTGCCCTACCCTGTGCTCTGACCTCTTTCTCCCCTCTCTCTCCAGATGAAATCTCGCTTCTTGTGACGGCCGGCCGCCCAACAACCTGCCCGCTTGACCCTATCCCCTCCTCTCTTCTCCAGACCATTTCCGGAGACCTTCTCCTTTACCTCACCTCGCTCATCAACTCATCCCTGACCGCTGGCTACGACCCTTCCGTCTTCAAGAGAGCGAGAGTTGCAACCCTTCTGAAAAAACCTACACTCGATCCCTCCGATGTCAACAACTACAGACCAGTATCCCTTCTTTCTTTTCTCTCCAAAACTCTTGAACGTGCCGTCCTTGGCCAGCTCTCCCGCTATCTCTCTCAGAATGACCTTCTTGATCCAAATCAGTCAGGTTTCAAGACTAGTCATTCAACTGAGACTGCTCTTCTCTGTATCACGGAGGCGCTCCGCACTGCTAAAGCTAACTCTCTCTCCTCTGCTCTCATCCTTCTAGACCTATCGGCTGCCTTCGATACTGTGAACCATCAGATCCTCCTCTCCACCCTCTCCGAGTTGGGCATCTCCGGCGCGGCCCACGCTTGGATTGCGTCCTACCTGACAGGTCGCTCCTACCAGGTGGCGTGGCGAGAATCTGTCTCCTCGCCACGCGCTCTCACCACTGGTGTCCCCCAGGGCTCTGTTCTAGGCCCTCTCCTATTCTCGCTATACACCAAGTCACTTGGCTCTGTCATAACCTCACATGGTCTCTCCAATCATTGCTATGCAGACGACACACAATTAATCTTCTCCTTTCCCCCTTCTGATGACCAGGTGGCGAATCGCATCTCTGCATGTCTGGCAGACATATCAGTGTGGATGACGGATCACCACCTCAAGCTGAACCTCGGCAAGACGGAGCTGCTCTTCCTCCCGGGAAGGACTGCCCGTTCCATGATCTCGCCATCACGGTTGACAACTCCATTGTGTCCTCTTCCCAGAGCGCTAAGAACCTTGGCGTGATCCTGGACAACACCCTGTCGTTCTCAACTAACATCAAGGCGGTGGCCCGTTCCTGTAGGTTCATGCTCTACAACATCCGCAGAGTACGACCCTGCCTCACACAGGAAGCGGCGCAGGTCCTAATCCAGGCACTTGTCATCTCCCGTCTGGATTACTGCAACTCGCTGTTGGCTGGGCTCCCTGCCTGTGCCATTAAACCCCTACAACTCATCCAGAACGCCGCAGCCCGTCTGGTGTTCAACCTTCCCAAGTTCTCTCACGTCACCCCGCTCCTCCGCTCTCTCCACTGGCTTCCAGTTGAAGCTCGCATCCGCTACAAGACCATGGTGCTTGCCTACGGAGCTGTGAGGGGAACGGCACCGCAGTACCTCCAGGCTCTGATCAGGCCCTACACCCAAACAAGGGCACTGCGTTCATTCACCTCTGGCCTGCTCGCCTCCCTACCACTGAGGAAGTACAGTTCCCGCTCAGCCCAGTCAAAACTGTTCGCTGCTCTGGCCCCCCAATGGTGGAACAAACTCCCTCACGACGCCAGGACAGCGGAGTCAATCACAACCTTCCGGAGACACCTGAAACCCCACCTCTTCAAGGAATACCTAGGATAGGATTCTCACCCCCCTTAAATGATTTAGATGCACTATTGTAAAGTGGCTGTTCCACTGGATGTCAGAAGGTGAATTCACCAATTTGTAAGTCGCTCTGGATAAGAGCGTCTGCTAAATGACTTAAATGTAATGTAAATGTAATAATGTTGTGATACCAACATGAGGGTAATATACACTACCTCACTGGTACCCTATTTATAGTGATCTGTATGTTGTGATACCAACATGAGGGTAATATACACTACCTCACTGGTACGCTGTTTATAATGTTGTGATACCAACATGAGGGTGATATACACTACCTCACTGGTACCCTGTTTATAATGTTGTGATACCAACATGAGGGTAATATACAGTACATCACTGGTACCATGTTTATAATGTTGTGATACCAACATGAGGGTAATATACACTACCTCACTGGTACCCTGTTTATAATGTTGTGATACCAACATGAGGGTAATATACACTACCTCACTGGTACCCTGTTTATAATGTTGTGATACCAACATGAGGGTAATATATACACTACCTACCCTGTTTATAATGTTGTGATACCAACATGAGGGTAATATATACACTACCTACCCTGTTTAAAATGTTGTGATACCAACATGAGGGTGATATACACTACCTCACTGGTACCCTGTTTATAATGTTGTGATACCAACATGAGGGTGATATACTGTACCTTGGCTCATGCTTCTCCACATTCAACAGAAAATATCTTCGATGGATACCTCCCGCTGGAGTTGATTTGCTAGGATGAGGCCTCGGGTCATATCGCTTACAGGAAACTAAAACATCACATTCTCTCTTGGCATTCTATACATCTTTATATTTCATTATGGTAAGGTTAAACTTTTATGACTTTAGCATTCTACTTGTTAAAGTACACCGGTCTCAGTATGTACGGCCAGTCTATGCAATTATTGACCGCAATGCACCAATAGAATAGCAGTTTTCTGATGGTCAAGTCATCCCTCATTTATAGATATTTAGTGGCTTGTCTTTTCCCTGGTTGAGAAGTGTCTGTTCTGCTGGAGGCTGTTGAGTCCTGATCTCCTCTACTCCAGACACTTCACTCTCTCAACAGCTGATGACAGGGTCTGTTTTTGGTTTAATCAGAATGAATGTGCCATAGAATTGTACTTCTACTATCCTGCCTCTGATACGAAAGCCTGGATTCCAATTCCAAAAAGCCTGGATTCCAATTCCGAAAAGGCTGGATTCCAATTCCGAAAAGGCTGGATTCCAATTCCGAAAAGGCTGGATTCCAATTCCGAAAAGGCTGGATTCCAATTCCAAAAGGCTGGATTCCAATTCCAAAAAGGCTGGATTCCAATTTCGAAAAGGCTGGATTCCAATTCCGAAAAGGCTGGATTCCAATTTCGAAAAGGCTGGATTCCAATTCTGAAAAGGCCGGATTCCAATTCCGAAAAGGCTGGATTCCAATTTCGAAAAGGCTGGATTCCAATTCCGAAAAGGCCGGATTCCAATTCTGAAAAGGCTGGATCTGTCACGCCTTGGTCTTAGTATTTTGTGTTTTAGTTAATTATTTGGTCAGGCCAGGGTGTGACATGGGTTTATTGTTTGTTGTATTCTTAGTGGGGTTTTTTAGTTATTGGGATTGTAGCTGATTAGGGGTGTGTGTTACATAGGTTTGGCTGCCTGAGGCGGTTCTCAATCAGAGTCAGGTGATTCTCGTTGTCTCTGATTGGGAACCGTATTTAGGTAGCCTGGGTTTCGCTTTGTATTTCGTGGGTGATTTTTTCTGTCTCTGTGTTAGTGTTTTTATACCAGTCAGGCTGTAATAGGTTTCACGTTCCGTTTTGTTGTTTTGTATTTAGTAGTTATTTCATGTATAGTTTCGTTATTTGTTTCACTAATAAACATGAGTAACCAACACGCTGCATTTCGGTCCGATTTTCTTGCGACAAACGAAGAACGTCGTTACAGGATCCCCATTCAGAAAAGTCTGGATCCCCATTCAGAAAAGTCTGGATCCCCATTCAGAAAAGTCTGGATCCCCATTCAGAAAAGTCTGGATCCCCATTCAGAAAAGTCTGGATCCCCATTCAGAAAAGTCTGGATCCCCATTCAGAAAAGGCTGGATCCCCATTCTGAAAAGTCTGGATCCCCATTCAGAAAAGGCTGGATCCCCATTCAGAAAACTCTGGATCCCCATTCAGAAAAGGCTGGATCCCCATTCAGAAAAGGCTGGATCCCCATTCAGAAAAGGCTGGATCCCCATTCAGAAAAGGCTGGATCCCCATTCAGAAAAGGCTGGATCCCCATTCAGAAAAGGCTGGATCCCCATTCAGAAAAGGCTGGATCCCCATTCCAACTAGTCCAACTAGTGGGAATTCATTTATATTTTAAGAAAAGGGATTTTAAAAATAATGTGGAAAAATCAAAGTGTACGGAGTGAGGTATATGAATGGGTTAGTCCCTTTGGCTGAAGGCACCTGCTAAAGGACCCCAGAGGTATCTAGGTCTACATGGTTAGGCAGCAAACCATTAGGCTGTCTCCTGTGGTAGAATTCTAACGGAATACAACATCTCTACATCCTTAGAATAGAGATTCTGGGAAAAAATCTGCACAACTTTTTGAGAATTACCCCACCCTGAGGCTATCAATCAGCTAGTTTGGAAATTGTGTGTTTTTCTCACTATTACTGAGTGGGCAAAGAACAGCAGCTAGTCTTAGAACTAAGAATATGTGAATATGTTTGCCTCTCGTACGATCAACTTCCACACCACCTCCACGAGAAAAATACTAACTAATGCTGCTGAATGGAAAACAGAAAGAATGTGATATACTTGTTTTCTCTCTGCTAATCAACAGTGGTGTGGGCAAAGTACTGTCTCATTACTGAAATATTCACTGTGGGATCCGCTCCTGTCTTCCATTTTCTGCAGTGCTGGGTAAAAACAGTGACCAATTTAACTTAGAGGATACCAGCAATCTCCTTTATGCTTCCCGAAAACGCCCTTATTATTTAATAAAAGGGGTAAGAAATTACAACCAATGTCAGGGTGTCGTCCAAAACATTCTCCTCCCGTTTCATTTGTCCTCACTCTCCTCCTTCTGTTTTTTTAATGTCAGAAAACGATCCACACGTTAGCTACCTACTTCGCTCTTCAACACCAGAAACTGTGAGCAGAATAGTGTTGCTAAACCCCCGAAATAAAGGGTGAGACTGATGGGGGGTTAAGTGACTTGATTTAGGGCCGCGCTCTGCCACCGAAGAGAGACGGTGGAGCGATGTAATCAACATGGGGTCAGTGAAAAGCTCGTCTATTACAGGACTGAAAGGAGGCCCCATCACAGCTTTACTAATGGGCTTTAAATAGACTTGCTGAAGGACCATCGGTGGAGTCCCACTCGTCTGACTAGTTCAGACACTCATTCCCTGTAATTCAATGCATTTTAAAACCAGTCTTAAAGTGAATTACCGTATAGTGGCCTTAATGGATTAAGAAGTCAAGGTAAATGACATAGTGAACACACCTGAATGATCTCTAAAACTTTACATTAAAACAGAAGAACCAATGCTATGGTTTTAGGAATATATTTCTGTTGTGTCTGTTGTACCAGCTCCAGGGTCACAAAGCACAAGTTCTGGCCACTGGAGCCCAAAATTAGACACCATGGCAGAGCAGTGAGGGCCGGGGAGCAGAGAGGAGCTCATTTCATGGGCCAACAGCAGAGTGCTGCAGGACTTCCCACTGACTGGATAACATGTTGGGCGGAGAAGACGGATCCTTTAGAGCGAGAGAGGGAGAGTTTGTGTGTGTGTGTGTGTGTGTGTGTGCGTGTGCGTGTGCGCGTGCGTGTGCATGTGCGTGTGTGTGTGTGTGAGCGTGCGCGTGCATGTGCATGTGCGCGCACGTGCATGTGCGTGTGTGTGTGTGTGTGTGTGTGTGTGTGTGTTAACAACCTCAACCCTCCAAAACCAGATTGGAAGAGGCAGCAAGCTGTTACAGTCCAGTCTTCCTGCATTTCCATCTGTCACACACCAGGTGAAGAAGTGTGTGTTGTCGACGACCCAGTTGTAAACGCTCAACAGATAACTGACTTCTAGGTGCCTGATAACGGCAACCTGTTATCAAGTGAAAAACGTTGAAATAGCCTACCACTCAAAATGTGTGCATCCACACTGTCCTGTCTAACTGGTTACCCATAGCGATGATATACAACCCAGGCTACATAAGTGGTTGTCGTGGATATCCTGGCCGTGGTTCATAACGTCAGATACAGTATATCAACTACGGCTCTCTCATCATGTTCTCCAGCCAGTCATTGCAGACAGTCGTTGCTCGACCCTGTGAAGAGTAGATTATCCACGCGCCTAATTTCCTATCCAAGAAAAAAAACGGGGACATTCTTTCCCTCCTTTTATCAAGCTCCTGGACAGTCTGAAAATAGCAGCTGGGGAATATAAATATTTTAAAAGAATAAGTAAAATTAGACAGATTTCTCAGGCTCCACTTTGAAGTGTTGTCATGGTAGCTGAGATGTGCCTCACACTCTTCAAGTGAGTCACGGTACTTCTAAAATGTCCTCGCACATCAGACTGCCTGTGACAGCATCTCCAGACCCAAGAAGCCAAGCGGTATTGCTGTGCGGTTCATAACTAGGCGATTCGTCATCTTCTCTCCATGACCCTGCGAAGGCAAAAGAGTTTATGATAATCACACCACAGATGGGCTGCAGAGAAAAAAATAGAAAATAAAGACAGGAAGAAATTGCATCCGGCTGGAAAGTAGGTCTGCTATTTTGAGTGTGTAATCATTCTTAGGAGGAAGTTGTGTTTCACTGTACCGTACGCCACTGCTAAGTCGATTGTTGGGCAAACTTTACCTCAGAAAGAGGCAGTAAGAACCCCCCTATGGAGTTGATCTTTTCCTCCCAGAAGGGAGAAGAAAACTGTGATTTACTGGAACAAGCCTCTCTTCTGAATCTAGCTTTACCATCTTCTGGGACCTGCTGTGTAACAGAGCAATCTACTTTTTTTTGCAAACTAATAAATACATTTGTAAATCAGTTTGTCCACATTAATTGAAATTAAAATGATTCTCAGTATTTCCTATTAGAATGAAGGTCGTTCTCTCTACAATGTTTTTTACCAACAAAAAATACCAGGCGTTCAACGTTTTCACATAAAAGTAAAAATGTCCCCTCCGGCCTCCCAGGTGGTGCAGTGGTGTAGAACACTGCATTGCAGCGCTAGCTGTGCTACCAGAGACTCTGGGTTCGCACCCAGGCTCTGTCGCAGCCGGCCGCGACCGGGAGGTCCGTGGGGCAACGCATAATAGGCCTAGCGTCGTCCGGGTTAGGGAGGGTTTGGCCGATAGGGATATCCTTGTCTCATCGCGCACTAGCGACTCCTGTGGCGGGCCCGGGCGCAGTGCGCGCTAACACTCCCGTATGGGCTCGGGAGAGACGAAGGTCGTAAGTCATATGTCCTCCGAAACACAACCCAACCAAGCCACACTGCTTCTTAACATGGTACGCGTCCAACCCGGAAGCCAGCCGCACCAATGTGTCAGAG
>NW_027003552.1:66972-103836 GCF_036934945.1 Oncorhynchus masou masou
GTGATAAGAAACGGTGAGGTGATAAGAAACGGTGAGGTGAACGGTGAGGTGATAAGAAAGGTGATAAGAAACGGTGAGGTGATAAGAAAGGTGATAAGAAACGGTGAGGTGATAAGAAACGGTGAGGTGATAAGAAACGGTGAGGTGATAAGAAACGGTGAGGTGATAAGAAAGAAACGGTGACGGTGAGGTAAGAAACGGTGAGGTGATAAGAAAGGTGATAAGAAACGGTGAGGATAAGAAACGGTGAGGTGATAAGAAACGGTGATGAGGTGATAAGAAACGGTGAGGTGATAAGAAACGGTGGTGATAAGAAACGGTGAGGTGATAAGAAACGGTGAGGTGATAAGAAACGGTGAGGTGATAAGAAACGGTGAGGTGATAAGAATAAGAAACGGTGAGGTGATAAGAAACGGGGTGAGGTGATAAGAAACGGTGAGGTGATAAGAAGCGGTGAATAAGAAACGGTGAGGTGATAAGAAACGGGAGGTGAGGAGGTGATAAGAAACGGTAAGGTGATAAGAAACGGTGAGGTGATAAGAAACGGTGAGGCTGAAACGGTGAGGTGATAAGAAACGGAAACGGTGAGGTGATAAGAAACGGTGAGGTGATAAGAAACGGTGAGGTGATAAGAAAACGGTGAGGTGATAAGAAACGGTGAGGTGATAAGAAACGGTGAGGTGATAAGAAACGGTGAGGTGATAAGAAACGCGGTGAGGTGATAAGTGAGGTGATAAGAAACAGTGAGGTGATAAGGTGATAAGAAACGGTGAGGTGATAAGAAACGGTGAGGTGATAAGAAACGGTGAGGTGATAAGAAACGGTGAGGTGATAAGAAACGGTGAGCCTGTAAGGGAAACAGTTCAGAATATGTGTGTGTGTGTGTGTGTGTGTGTGTGTGTGTGTGTGTGTGTGTGTGTGTGTGTGTGTGTGTGTGTGTGTGAAGTAGTCATTAAAAGAATGTTAATCTGTTATGATGGAAGGAAATGAGAAAAGCCACAGCACCTAACACAGTATGGATGTCACTGCCATGAATCACTGCATATCTGATACATCTGTAAAGCTGGATTAATTCATTATGTTCAAGACAAATGAATGAAAGGCAGAGATTGTGTAGTATATTTTCAGAGGATTCGTATGGCTCCCGGCTTAGAAGAATGGTCATAAACCACTGGAAGCTCAACAGAGGTCTGAGTTGTTGTTCAATAAAAAGGGATTTCTTTCCAACCACAGCCAACCTCTGCAGTAAATCTAGTGGCAGTAAGGACAGTTTGGTACTGAGTCTGGAGGGATTTATGTCTGGAAGGTTTCTCTGGCTCCTCCTGGTCAGTTATTGAAAAGTAAACCTGGAAAACACCTGTCCAATGCAACAAGAAATACATGTGATCTATGTTACACATCGAGTTTGGGCCAAGGTGTGCTGATATACTTTCATCACTGCTGATATCTTGTTCATGTGTGTATTTAAAAAAATAAAAAATAACTAAGCAAGTCAATTAAGAACAAGAGATTTAGACCCAGTTTGGAGACTATGAAATGTAGATGACTAAAGCTATATGAACAATATTCTGTCCTATAATGGATAAATCACAGCATTCATTTGATTCCATGAAACACATAGCCCATGCATCCCCTGAGGAGATATGAAACGAGGTGCCATCTGTTTTCAGTAGCCAATATTATGCTTGTCTTTTGTCTTGTTGGAGGCATTCAGTCAGAATGAGTGCTCTCACCATAGAGAGCTCAGCTGGCTAGGTTGGTCACTGTCTCTGCTCTGGGCACAGCTTGGGTGGCAAACCTGAGAGGAAATGACCTCTTTTTAGCTCTCAGGCCAAACCACCTGCCACCACAACGGCAGGACTAAACAATGGCTGCAGATGAATCAACCCAAACAATCTCTGGTGTGTGTGTGTGTGTGTGTGTGTCACTGTGCCTTGATGTGTGTGTGTTTGTGAGTGTGTGTGTGTGTGTGTGTGTGCGTGTGCATGTGCGTGTGCGTGTGCGTGTGCGTGTGTGTGTGTGTGTGTGTGTCACTGTGTCTTGATGTGTGTAGTTCATATACACCAGTGCCAAATCCAAACCAGACGTGGTCAGGCATTTCCCGAGCTGAGTCTGCGTCCTGATACTTTTTCAATGACTCTGCTTCCTCCTTCCCTTCATCATCGTTGATCTGCAAGAGGCTTGATTGGTGAAAGTATAGGGATTTAAACCCCATGATATTATCATCTATGAGCTTGTAACTTACTGGTGTTCCTACCTGGGTCTCCTCAAGGCCCCAGTATCTCTACTTGCACATCCATCTTCTGAACGTCTACCATTCCAGTGTTTAATTGCCATATTGTAATTACTTCGCCACCATGGCCTATTTATTACCTTAACTCCCTTATCTTACCTCATTTGCACTCACTGTATATAGACTTTTTGTTTTCTTTTGTTCTACTGTTTTATTGACTGTATGTTTTTTTATTCCATGTGTAACTCTGTGTTGTTGTATGTGTCGAACTGCTTTGCTTTATCTTGGCCAGGTCGCAGTTGCAAATGAGAACTTGTTCTCAACTAGCCTACCTGATTAAATGGAGGTGAAATAAAAGTTAAAATAAATAAATAAAAGGCCACAAGGCTGTGCTAGCCTGCTGAGCTGAAGTCGAGGCATTCGCCCAGGGAGCTAATGCAAGTCTTCGGGTCTCAGATGAGGTTATCCCATCATAAAAAGTGGTGAAAAACATTCACTCTTTTACATCCATCTGAATGACAAACAAAGAAGTGTGTTATAATATCTATCTAAATGTACTGTGGCTTCCATCAGCAGAAGTCTGTAAATCCCCCTGACTACTAGATATTCCAGTTGGTCCTATTCCCCTGAGAAGGGCTGTATAAAACCTCTGAGCTTTTGCCTGTCACTTAAATGTTACGTTGGGTCTCCAATGGTTGGTTCATATTCCCTTCCCAGTGGCAATTAGATGGGAATGCATTACGGATTCATCTGAACAGAGTCAAATATAACATGAAAACATCTCTAACCAGACAAACAGTATGTGAACACATACATATTTAGGACTGTTTGGGAGTGACATTGAGAAAGGACGTTGAATCTTTCTGATGTATAACATTCCCCGTTGTTAGGATACAGAGTTTTGAGAGTGCTCACCTTTCCAGGCCTTTTGTTCATAAGTCTGACTGCAGTGCAGTATTTCTGTAACAGAGAATATCAGACCTCACAGTATATAATGGTAAAAGCTCTGATTGATCAAATGAACCTGGAGTTGTTGTTTTTAACGGGACAGATTTCTTTCAGGATAGACAACAAACACATCTGCTCCCCTCCCCTCACCTCACCCACCCCTCCCCTCACCTCACCCACCCCTCGCCTCACCTCATCCACCCCTCCCTCACCTCATCCACCCCTCGCCTCACCTCATCCACCCCTCACCTCACCTCATCCACCCTCACCTCACCTCATCCACCCCCTCCCCTCACCTCATCCACCCCTCCCCTCGCCTCACCTCATCCACCCCCTCGCCTCACCTCATCCACCCCTCGCCTCACCTCATCCACCCCTCGCCTCACCTCATCCACCCCTCACCTCACCTCATCCACCCCTCACCTCACCTCATCCACCCCTCGCCTCACCTCATCCACCCCCGCCTCACCTCATCCACCCCTCACCTCACCTCATCCACCCTCGCCTCATCCACCCTCACCTCACCTCATCCACCCATCACCTCGCCTCATCCCACCCTCGCCTCACCTCATCCACCCCTCACCTCACCTCATCCACCCCTCGCCTCACCTCATCCACCCCTCACCTCACCTCATCCACCCCTCGCCTCATCCACCCCTCACCTCACCTCATCCACCCCTCACCTCGCCTCATCCACCCCTCGCCTCACCTCATCCACCCCTCACCTCACCTCATCCACCCCTCGCCTCACCTCATCCACCCCCTCACCTCGCCTCATCCACCCCTCGCCTCACCTCATCCACCCCTCGCCTCACCTCATCCACCCTCGCCTCACCTCATCCACCCCTCATCCACCCCCTCACCTCATCCCACCCCTCACCTCACCTCATCCACCCCTCACCTCGCCTCATCCACCCCCTCGCCTCACCTCATCCACCCCCTCACCTCACCTCATCCACCCCCTCCACCCCGCCTCATCCACCCCTCGCCTCACCTCATCCACCCCTCACCTCACCTCATCCACCCCTCACCTCGCCTCATCCACCCCTCGCCTCACCTCATCCACCCCTCGCCTCACCTCATCCACCCCTCGCCTCACCTCATCCACCCCTCACCTCACCTCATCCACCCCTCGCCTCACCTCATCCACCCCTCACCTCACCTCATCCACCACCTCACCTCACCTCATCCACCCCTCACCTCACCTCATCCACCCCTCGCCTCACCTCATCCACCCCTCATCTCACCTCATCCACCCCTCACCTCATCCACCCCTCGCCTCACCTCATCCACCCCTCACCTCACCTCATCCACCCCTCGCCTCATCCACCCCTCACCTCATCCACCCCTCATCTCACCTCATCCACCCCTCACCTCATCCAACCCCCTCGCCTCACCTCATCCACCCCTCGCCTCACCTCATCCACCCCTCACCTCACCTCATCCACCCCTCGCCTCACCTCATCCACCCCTCACCTCACCTCATCCACCCCTCACCTCACCTCATCCACCCCTCGCCTCACCTCATCCAATTCTTTGGAGTTTCAGCTTAAAATTGTGTTTCACCGCATCGCTATTAAGTCCTGTCTCATTCCCATTATTTGAATTATGTCAAACTAGGATTTCTGCTGGCTACTTGACTCCTGATTTAAATCTCAGCCTCAGCAGCATGCGTCTTTATGGAGCCACAACGCGTTCCCCACTAATAAGATTTATTTGGATCAATTTCACGTTTATTTCTCCAGAGGTTCAGTGTTTTATTTGTCTGATAAATCCCCTCCTACATCCCCATCCCCTGGCACAGGGAGAACAGACTTATTTCTGAAAGGTGGGAATGAGAAGTTGGATTATCAATGTGCAACCTGTCACTCTGGGGCCCACACAAGCCTTTAAAATAAATCAATGCAACTCAACACAGCACAGTACAGCAGTATGACGTACCACAATGCAACACAACAAAACACGATACCATGATACATTCCTCAGTGTAGAAACATGTTTCTTTAGCTCAGCTGTCTGCATGGTCAATGTTTGTTTCTGAAAATACAATTTCTAAAATACAACCATAAGCATTTCATTGGAAGTCCCAAATGCCTGTAACAGTGAAGAAATTGGTTTCAAAATGTTGCCATGGACCATACCACAGTGACAAATATCATAATCACACACCTAGACACTGAAGAATAGCTGTCAGATACCTTAACAGATACCTGGCAGAACGAAGGCAGATGTGTGATTACTGAAAGGAATCTGATCCAATAGATATTGGCTCAAACCATTTCTTTGTTTAATATGAGATGGACGTCATGCCACAATCACCTCTTGGGTAATCTCAACAGAGTGCATTCATTCTTCATTCTTAATCATGCCACAGCGTGACTGTCATGAGAATAACCAAACCGCAATAACCACATGAGCCAGCGTGTCCGTCATGGGGGAGCGGAGCAGTAGGACGGATGGAGGCCTCTCAGCGGGGAGTCCGTGTGGATTATGTGATTCTTAAACCATTCTAGAGCCTCGTCACAACCCCCTGGTGTGGTGTACACTGAAACAGCTGAACACACAGTAGTGGAAGGCTGATGTCGTACACGGCCTGTTACTGCAGAGCTGGAGCTGATGCCTGTGGTGGGAGGGACAGAAAGGTGGTATATGAGCTAAATAGTCCTAGACAGTGAATCCAGATGGATTATATATTCTTGGATTACTATACTGTAGTACAATATTAGTGGTGTAAAATATATTTTCAGCTGATGAAATGTTGGTAAAATATTTTTGCAGCTAGTTTTTTACTGGAGAATTTTTCCAGATTGGTTGATTTTAGTACCAGCAGTCCTATTCAAATCAAATCAAATCATATGTATTTATATAGCCCTTCGTACATCAGCTGATATCTCAAAGTGCTGTACAGAAACCCAGCCTAAAACCCCAAACAGCAAGCAATGCAGGTGTAGAAGCACGGTGGTTAGGAAAAACTCCCTAGAAAGGCCAAAACCTAGGAAGAAACCTAGAGAGGAACCAGGCTATGTGTGGTATTCATCTGAATGTCTGCCAAGTTGGCCATTTCTACATGCATGATCCCATCTCTGGCCCTGTGACTTAGTATCCTTGTGAGGCTCCAAGACATTGTATTACTGCATGTCGCCATTTCTTTTTAGATCTCAAGCTCAACGTAAAGTATCCCTTAATTAAGAAAGCAGAATGGCGTTTGTCTCTAATGTGCTCGTTAGAAAAGACATTGAGATTGAAAAAAAGTGTATTAGAACAAATGACTTAGGTCCCTAGGTGAGGTAAGCTATGTTATTGAGAGACCTGCATAATAGCTTCCTGTTCTTGCATCAGCAACGCTAATTTGTTAGGTAATTTACATGATGAGATGGAAGAATGTTAAATGAAAGTAACAGTATTTCTTCTCCTGCAACAATGGGATAATTGTTGTAATAGCGCGGGCAGAAAGCTCCAAGAACGTTTCTGGACATTGAAACGTGTGAGTGCCTCTAAATTGGAGGAAATATTCAACTGCCTGCAGAGCGAGAATTACTACTTGTTGAATTGGAATCTGGCAGACTTTCTTTCACTCCAGTTTTATTTTCTCTGTTTTGAAGGAAATATTTACTATTTACAGATGTAGGATCTTAATTTGATCACTCTTTCGTTGCTGAGAAATTTCCTTCACATCAGGAAATGCTAGCTTATAATGTATTTGAGTTTTAAAAAGGCTTCTAAAGTTTGTAATTTCCTCTTCAAAATGGCAGACTTGATTAGCCCTAACGTAAAATGTATCAACCCCTACAAAATTGTTTGTAAATTATAATCCACATAATAATTCAAATGTCCCATTGCTGCAGTATTATTTCACTGCTGTAGCAAACTGGCTCAAATTAACTGCTAGAATATGACTACCAGTCCACAAGGGGATGACTTAATCCAAGGCCCAGCCCTGGATGACTTAACCCAAGGCCCAGCCCTGGATAAGTTAACCCAAGGCCCAGCCCTGGAAGACTTAACCCAAGGCCCAGCCCTGGATGAGTTAACCCAAGGCCCAGCCCTGGATAAGTTAACCCAAGGCCCAGCCCTGGATAAGTTAACCCAAGGCCCAGCCCTGGATGACTTAACCCAAGGCCCAGCCCTGGATGAGGCCCAGCCCTGGATGACTTAACCCAAGGCCCAGCCCTGGATTAGTTAACCCAAGGCCCAGCCCTGGATGACTTAACCCAAGGCCCAGCCCTGGATGACTTAACCCAAGGCCCAGCCCTGGATGACTTAACCCAAGGCCCAGCCCTGGATGACTTAACCCAAGGCCCTGCCCTGGATGACTTAACCCAAGGCCCAGCCCTGGATGACTTAACCCAAGGCCGGTCCTGATATTTTCCCACAAAGTGTAACAGACAGTTTCAAATAAACAGACTCCAAACAATAGCGGAGGGAGGGCAGGGGATTGGCTTGTATTGAAGATACACTCTTGCCAAAAGGTGATTCTTTCCAACACCCTTGCATACATATTGAACACATTCAGTTGTTTTGGACGAGAGACACTGGACTGTTTCAATCCTCTGTGTGTCTACCTGTCCCGAATGACAGTAAAGTCCACTGCATTGTTTGAACAATATTCAGTGTTTGTTTTGTTCTCAGTTCACAGAGTACGCTGCAACGCAGGAGATTTGTCGGCTGTTTACAAAACCTCATGCATTTATAATCACCCAGTTAACAACTGTATCAGAGTTTTGTGCACTCTGTGGGTATGCAAACACATTTACATATGAACATGCATATTCAAATGCTAATGTGTGGTGTTGACTCTGGGCTGCGTTCAGAGACGGACAAGGTTGCTGTTTTTATTGTGATGAGACGTACACACATGTTAATGGCTAACCTCCCTGGATTCCTTCCCTTTAAACCCTGTATGTCATGTTTGTTCATTAACAGAGTTGTTTTTGGGGTGAAGAAAAAGGCTGTTGTAACGATCGTCTGTGGTGGAAGAAGGTGAGGACCAAAGCGCAGCGTGGTAAGTGTTCATATTTTTTATAAAATAACTGAACACTGAGCAAAACAACAAACGACAAACGAACAGTCCCGTAAGGTGAATGAAAAAACACTCTAAACAGGAAATAAACACCCACAACTCAAAAGTGAAACCAGGCTACCTAAGTATGATTCTCAATCAGGGACAACGATTGACAGCTGCCTCTGATTGAGAACCATACCAGGCTGAACACAGAAAATCCCAAATTATAGAAAAAAGAACATAGACAACCCACCCAACTCTCGCCCTGACCATACGGAAACAAAGACATAATAAAAGAACTGTCAGAACGTGACAGCTGTTTGGGGTTGTTTCTGGTTTCTTCTATGTTGTGGTAGCTGTTTCTGGTGGTTTATTCTATGTTGTGGTAGCTGTTTCTGGTGGTTTATTCTATGTTGTGGTAGCTGTTTCTAGTGGTTTATTCTACGTTGTGGTAGCTGTTTCTGGTGGTTTATTCTATGTTGTGGTAGCTGTTTCTGGTGGTTTATTCTATGTTGTGGTAGCTGTTTCTGGTGGTTTATTCTATGTTGTGGTAGCTGTTTCTGGTGGTTTATTCTATGTTGTGGTAGCTGTTTCTGGTGGTTTCTTCTATGTTGTGGTAGCTGTTTCTGGTGGTTTCTTCTATTCTGTGGAAGCTGTCGAGTATTTCTCCCTGCTCATTACATTAATATTTTTTTCATTGTGATTTATCTGGGGGATATTCCCTACAGCTATGGTTTCTGCTATTTTAGTGTTGCTGTTTGGGGTTTGTTCTGGCATTTTGGGGTTGCTGTTTGGGGTTGTATCTGACATTTTGCTGGTAGCTGTTTGGGGTAGTTTCTGGTATTTTGGGGTAGTTTCATAGATGCGCTGACAGACATGACAGCTCTGCTTCAAGCCCCTAAGCAACTATGCAGTGTTTTGTTATTTGTATGTTATTTCTTGCATTATTAGCCCAGAATGTTTTTGTGTGTTATTGCATACAGTCAGAAAGAACTTTTGGATAGCAAAGTGACGGTAACTTGGATCCTTTGTTCGTACCCCCCTGGAAATTGAACTTGTCCCGCCGACGGAGAAGAGGTATTGTGGACTTCTAGTCCGACTCAGGAGGCCTTCACACCATCCACCTCTTCTGAGTATATTACTCGCTAATGTTCAGTCCCTGGACAATAAAGTAGATGGGCTCAGGGTGAGGATCTCCTTCAAGAGAGACATTAGTGACCGTAATATACTTTGTTTCACGGAATCATGGCTCTCTGTCCCTGTCCATACAGCCAGCTGGGTTCTCAGTACATCGTACAGACAGGAATAAAGAACTCTCCGTGAAGAAGAAAGGTGGTGGTGTATGTTTCAGATATTAACTACTCATGGTGTGATTGTGATAATGTACAGGAACTCAAGTCCTTTTGTTCATCCAACCTAGAATACCTCATATCAAATGCCGACCATTTTACCGCCCAAGAGAATTATATTTGGTTATAGTCACAGCCGTGTATATTCCCCCTCAAGCCAATACCAAGACTGCCCTCAAGGAACCACAGTGGACTTTGTCAAAACTGGAAACCACACATCCTGAGGCTGCATTTATTGTAACTGGGGATTTTAATAAAATTTGAGGAAAAAGCTTTCCAAAGTTCTGTCAACACATTGCCTGTAGCACTCACGCATCAAAAACTCTTGACCGTTGTTACTTCCTCTTCCTGGATGGCTACACGGCCCTCCCACTGCCTGTTCACCCCGCTACCATCCAGAAGGCGAGGTCAGTACAGGTGCATTAAGCTGGGACAGAGAGACTGAAAAACAGCTTCTATTTCAAGGCCACCAGACAGTTAAATAGCCATCAGTAGCCGGCTACCACCCGGTTACTCAGCCCTGCACCTTAGAGGTTGCTGCCCTGTGTACATAGACATGGAATCACTGGCCACTTTAATAATGGAACTCTAGTTACTTAAATAATGTTTACACACTGCTTTATTCATTTCTCATGTATCTACTGTATTCTACTGTATTTTAGTCAATGCCACTACGACATTGCTGATTCTAATGTTTATATATTTCTCAATTCCATTCTTTACTTTTAGATCTATTTGTATTGTTGTATATTGTTAGATATTAATGCACTGCTGTACCTAGGAACACAAGCCTTTCACTACACCCGCAATGTGACCAATACAATTTGATTTGATTTCTGGTATTTTAGGGAGGGTGTTTGGGTTAGCTGTTTGGGTAGTTTCTTGTTTTTTGGGGGTAGCTGTTTGGGGTTGTTTCTTGTATTTTGGGGTAGCTATTTGGGTGGGTAGTATCTGGTATTTTGGGGTAGTTGTTTTGGATAGTTTCTGGTAGTTTCTGATATTTTAGGGAAGTTGTTTGGTGTAGTTTCTGGTATAACACCACTCTCGATCATGAACCTATCACAACGCTACTCTCGATCATGAACCTATCGATCATGAACCTATCACAACGCTACTCATGAACATATCACAACGCTCGATCATGATCATGAACCTCATCCTATCACAACGCCTCTCGATCATGAACCTATCACAAAGCCACTCGATCATGAACCTATCACAATGCCACTCTCTCGATCATGAACCTATCGATCATGAACCTATCACAACGCCTATCACTCTCGATCATGAACCTATCACAACGCATGGACCTATCACAACGCTACTCTCGATCATGAACCTATCACAAAGCCACTCTCGATCATGAACCTATCACAACGCTACTCTCGATCATGAACCTATCACAACGCTACTCTCGATCATGAACCTATCACAAAGATCATCATGAACCTATCACAACGCTTCTCTCGATCATGAACCTATCACAACGCTACTCTCGATCATGAACCTATCACAACGCCACTCTCGATCATGAACCTATCACAACGCTACTCTCGATCATGAACCTATCACAACGCCACTCGATCATGAACCTATCACAACGCTGATCATGAACCTATCACAACGCCACTCGATCATGAACCTATCACAAAGAATCATGAACCTATCTCTCGATCATGAACCTACAACGCTACTCTATCACAACGCTCTCGATCATGATCATCATGAACCTATCACAACGCATGAACCTATCATCGCTCGATCATGAACCTATCACAACGCTATCACAACGCTCTCGATCATGAACCTATCACAAAGCCACTCTCGATCATGAACCTATCACAACGCTACTCTCGATCATGAACCTATCACAACGCTACTCTCGATCATGAACCTATCGATCATGAACCTATCACAACGCTACTCGATCATGAACCTATCACATCATGAACCTATCACAACGCCACTCTCGATCATGAACCTATCGCCACTCATCATGAACCTATCACAACGCCACTCTCGATCATGAACCTATCACAACCACTCTCGATCATGAACCTATCTCAACGCCACTCGATCATGAACCTATCACAACGCTACCTATCATGAACCTATCAACGCTTACTTCGATCATGATTCTCGATCACCTATCACAACGCTTACATGAACCTATCACAACGCCACTCTCGATCATGAACCTATCACAATCTCGATCATGAACCTATCACAATGCCAGTCTCGATCTGATCATCATGAACCTATCACAACGCTACTCTCGATCATGAACCTATCACAATGAACCTATCACAATTACTTGATCATGAACCTATGAACCTATCACAACGATCATAACTGGTTTTTACCAACGCCCTCATCATGATCATGAACCTATCACAACGCTACCACAATACAGCCTTCATGATCATGGTTTTTACCCAATACCTTCATGTTGAGTAGTATTCATGTTGAATAGTATTTTTTTTACCCAATACCCCTTCATGTTGAATACCCACAGCCTTCATGTTGAGTAGTATTCAGGCTGGTTTTTACCCAATACCCACAGCCTTCATGTTGAGTAGTATTCAGGCTGGTTTTTACCCAATACCCACAGCCTTCATGTTGAGTAGTATTCAGGCTGGTTTTTACCCAATACCCACAGCCTTCATGTTGAGTAGTATTCAGGCTGGTTTTTACCCAATACCCACAGCCTTCATGTTGAGTAGTATTCAGGCTGGTTTTTACCCAATGTTGACCCCCACAGCCTTCATGTTGAGTAGTATTCAGGCTGGTTTTTTTTTACCCAATACCCACAGCCTTCATGTTGAGTAGTATTCAGGCTGGTTTTTACCCAATACCCACAGCCTTCATGTTGAGTAGTATTCAGGCTGGTTTTTACCCAATACCCACAGCCTTCATGTTGAGTAGTATTCAGGCTGGTTTTTACCCAATACCCACAGCCTTCATGTTGAGTAGTATTCAGGCTGGTTTTTTACCCAATACCCACAGCCTACCTGGTTTTTACCCAATACCCAATGTTGAGTAGTATTCAGGCTGGTTTTTACCCAATACCCACAGCCTTCATGTTGAGTAGTATTCAGGCTGGTTTTACCCAATTACCCAACAGCCTTCATTAGGTATGTGGTTTTTACCCATTAACCACAGCCTTCATAGGCTATGCATGTTGAGTATTCAGGCTTTTTTACCATACAGCCTTCATTTGAGTAGTATTCAGTCTGGTTTTTACCTCCGCCTTGGTCACGGTGGAGTAATGAGCTGGTTTTACCCAACGACAGATGGAACAGGACACAGCTCATTTTCTGGTACCTGAATGTAGTCATATTCAATCCTGCATTGCATCACTCTCTTGTAGAAGTCATTGTTCCGTTGACACCAGGAGCCACTGATCCAGTGGTAGTCTACTGTGTTTGGGTATTTTCTGTTTTTACAATGAGCGACTTCATGATATGAGAGATGAGATGCGGGTTGTTGATTATTTTTTTTACCTTTGTTGAGTTTTGGGGCTCAAATAATTCTGCATTGCTGATCAGTTGCATAGTATTTTGAGCTGAAAGCAGTTTGTAATGAGGGGATTTCAGACTTTTCGGTACCTGAATGTTTCAGACTCGAGTTTCAGACTAGAGCCCGTAAACGGAATTATTTTCTTTGTACCCTTTTAATGCATTCTTTGTGGGGATTTCAGACTCGAGTTTCATGTATTCTCACCTTGACCTTCAGCATTCGGGGGACATGTCAGTGTCAGCGAGGTATACGTTTGGGGTATAAATATAATACATGGAGATGTGGTGGAGGTGTGTCTACAGATACGCTGTATTCTGACCTTGACCTTCAGCACGGGGGACATGTCAGTGTCAGCGAGGTATACGTTTGGGGTATAAATATAATACATGGAGATGATGTGTCTACAGATACACTGTATTCTGACCTTGACCTTCAGGTGTCAGTGTCTACAGATACGTTTGTATAAATATAATACATGGACCTTGACCTTCAGCACGGGGGAAATGTCAGTGTCAGCGAGGTATACGTTTGGGGTATAAATATAATACATGGAGATGTGGTGGAGGTGTGTCTACAGATACGCTGTATTCTGACCTTGACCTTCAGCACGGGGGACATGTCAGTGTCAGCGAGGTATACGTTTGGGGTATAAATATAATACATGGAGATGTGGTGGAGGTGTGTCTACAGATACGCTGTATTCTCACCTTGACTTAATTCCCTCATAACGCCATCACCTTTTACCCGCAAGAAAAACATGAATGAGGTCTAGCGAAGCCGCTGGTTCCAAGTGAAAAAAGCATCTTGTTTCTGATAGAAATAACCACATTCCCCTGCACTGTAATTTATAAAATTGATTAAGCGCAATAGATAAGAAGTACATGAGTAATCAATTTGGATAAAGGGATTGTAAATATACATGACAATTGTTTCAGATCTATTTGACCTCGTGATCGTTGGAGACACATGTGAAACTAGTCGTATGGCAGCAAAACTGAAGCATATCAACATATCAACTTCCCCACAGTAAAGTTGTATGGCTTTAGAACTTACAGGGATGAAACCCAAGACCCAAGCTCCAGGCTTCTGTAGCCATGCACCAATGACAGAACAGAGAGCCTACCGAGTTCATTTATACGCTCTAGAATGTTTTATGCCCTGACTTCTCAGGTTTATAAAAAAACGTGTATCTTTTTAAATATTAGCCACTATCGGTAGCCACCGTCAGTAACACCCACATACAATAATAACTGTCACTTTAGTGTTTTCATCATTCCATTACATCCTTAGTTTACCTTTCTTTCCTCTGTCTCGTCAATGTGGAGCTATACTACCGTTCAAACGTTTGGGGTCACTTACAAATGTCCTTGTTTTCCATGAAAACATACATGAAATGAGTTGCAAAATGAATAGGAAATATAGTCAATACGTTGACAAGGTCAACAATATAGATTTTTAGTAATTGTGTCATGCTTTCATCAAAGAATCCTCCATTTGCAGCAATTACAGCCTTGCAGACCTTCGGCCTTCTAGTTGTCAATGTGCTGAGGTGATGTGAAGAGATTTCACCCCATGCTTCCTGAAGCACCTCCCACAAGTTGGATTGGCTTGATGGGAACTTTTTACCATAAGGTCAAACTTAACCCTAACATCAGGAATCAAGGTAAGACCCAGATGCTGACACGTCAAATTGACAATGGTTTAATATTCCAACAGGGGCAGGCAATAGACAGGTCAAGGCAGGCAGGGGTCAATAAACCAGAGGCGGGGCAATGGTACCGGGCGGCAGGCAGGCTCAGGGTCAGGCAGGCAAGCAGGCTCAGGGTCAGGCAGGCAAGCAGGCTCAGAGTCAGGACAGGCAAGGGTCACAACCAGGAGGGCGAGAAAAAGGAGAGACTAGGAAACGCGGGAGCTGAGAACAAAAACGCTGGTAGACTTGGCAAACAAGACAAGCTAGCAACGGACAAACAGAGAACACAGGTATAAATACACAGGGGATAATGGGATAGATGGGCGACACCTGGAAGGGGGTGAAGACAAGCACAAGGACAGGTGAAACAGATCAGGATGTGACGCCTAACCTTAGATAGCTGAGTTAATGCCTAGATGTAACCTTAACCATGTGTAGTTAATACCTAAACTCAGATCACATGGGCCAGTGCCGTTAATAACAGTATAATGCATCAGCAGGTGAATACGTAACAGTTCAATGTGCTTTGGCGTGATTACATTTTAATATACATCTTTTCCAAATGAGCTGTTTTGCATTTTCATGCCAGGTATTAAAACATCCTGTTTTTAAACTGGATGACAGAATTGAGCTCCCAGGTGGTCCTATCTCTGCCTACGCCATTGTAGCGGGTACAGAATGCCATGAAGAAGTGGGCAAAGGGATACAGGATAAACAACATCTCCAACATTCACCTGTATCTGTGAGTCCAAGATTAAAGGGAGCCCCAAGTTTTAAAAAATAGTAAAAAATGAACTGTCAACTGTCAGCAAATTAAAAACATTGACAGATCAGGGAATCAGTCTCAAAATCCTTCATCAGTGATTTAAAATCACCATTCAGGACAAGTTCTTCCAGTTTAAAAGTAGTTTGTAAGGTGTTCCAAGATGATGGCGCAGAGTACATAAAAGCCCTTTTACCAAATTCAGTTCGGACATTCGGAACAGTTTTCAGGATAAAGTCCAGCGAACGAAGAGAGAACCCACCACATTTCTGAACAATAAAAATGCACAAATAAAAAGGTAGTAAACCCAAAATGGCTTTGTAAATAAAAGTATACCAGTGACTGAGCCTACGAGTGACTAGAGAAGGCCAGCCAACCCTGGTATACAAAGTGCAGTGGGGCGTAAGGGTTTTGCTGTTTAAAATAAATCTCAAAGTGCCATGGTAAAGAGTGTCATTTGATCTCAAACACTGAGCGGAAGCATTC
Source organism: Oncorhynchus masou masou (assembly GCF_036934945.1). Taxonomy (NCBI): domain Eukaryota; kingdom Metazoa; phylum Chordata; class Actinopteri; order Salmoniformes; family Salmonidae; genus Oncorhynchus; species Oncorhynchus masou. The sequence continues at coordinate 82,963 of NW_027003552.1, forward strand.
ATGTATAAATATCCACTAGTCTAGTAAAGGCATAAATGTAGCTGATACGAGCCTCCTTCTGGCTTCAAAAGAAAAACAGGCCTTATTCCTCAAATAAAATACCAATTTCAGATTACATCTTTTTGTAAATTGTTGAATATGCAATTTAAAAGAGAGGCTGTCATCAATTAAAATTCCAAGATATTTATATATCTTGGTACAGTAACGAGTGTCAAGTACAACACAATGCTACAGGATGTTAAACTTACAGGCGACAGGACAAATGCTCAGAGCAGATATAGTAGATAGTTGACAGAAGGATAAAAACATCCCCCAATTACAAAGTGCTGTTAAAACCTTGAACAGTTTTTCCCGTGGAAGTATTTCCTTCGTAGTGCTGCAGCTGTTATTCTGATCTGTTATTGACTTTGAAAGGGACGTGTGGTTTGTATACTACTGAATAGTACTGTATCCTTGAGGCCTCATTGGTGCTCTATGAGCTGTGAAGCTGCCGCACTCCAGCGTCGCTCAGGGACTGTGACATGGTCCACGGCACATCACCTCTCCCTCCTGTCCTCCTCCACTTAGCTGCGACCCACGCACACACACACGCACACGCTGCACGCACACACACACACACACACACACACACACACACACACACACACACACACACACACACACACACACACACACACACACACACACACACACACACACACACACACACACACACACACACACACACACACACACACACACACACACACACACACACACACACACCACACACACACACACACACACACACACACACACACACACACACACACACACACACACACACACACACACACACACACACACACACACACACACCCCATAGAGTTCAGCCTGTGTTGTACCATTTTGTTGACATTTAATATAATTGACTCTAGTTTCAGCTTCTGTTGACAGTTCATTTCATATAACTGACTCTAGGTTCAGCCTCTGTTGAAAGTTCATTTCATATAACTGACTCTAGTTTCAGCCTCTGTTGACAGTTCATTTCATATAACTGACTCTAGGTTCAGTCTCTGTTGACAGTTCATTTCATATAACTGACTCTAGTTTCAGCCTCTTGTTGACAGTTCATTTCATATAACTGACTCTAGTTTCAGCCTCTGTTGACAGTTAATTTCATATAACTGCCTCTAGGTTCAGCCTGTGTTGACAGTTCATTTCATATAACTGACTCTAGTTTCAGCCTCTGTTGACAGTTAATTTCATATAACTGCCTCTAGGTTCAGCCTGTGTTGACAGTTCATTTCATATAACTGCCTCTAGGTTCAGCCTCTGTTGACAGTTCATTTCATATAACTGACTCTAGGTTCAGCCTCTGTTGACAGTTCATTTCATATAACTAACTCTAGGTTCAGCCTGTGTTGACAGTTCATTTCATATAACTGACTCTAGTTTCAGCCTGTGTTGACAGTTCATTTCATATAACTGCCTCTAGGTTCAGCCTCTGTTGACAGTTCATTTCATATAACTAACTCTAGGTTCAGCCTGTGTTGACAGTTCATTTCATATAACTAACTCTAGGTTCAGCCTCTGTTGACAGTTCATTTCATATAACTAACTCTAGGTTCAGCCTCTGTTGACAGTTCATTTCATATAACTGACTCTAGTTTCAGCCTCTTGTTGACAGTTCATTTCATATAACTGACTCTAGTTTCAGCCTCTGTTGACAGTTCATTTCATATAACTGACTCTAGGTTCAGCCTCTGTTGAAAGTTAATTTCATATAACTGACTCTAGGTTCAGCCTCTGTTGACAGTTCATTTCATATAACTGACTCTAGGTTCAGCCTCTGTTGACAGTTCATTTCATATAACTAACTCTAGGTTCAGCCTGTGTTGACAGTTCATTTCATATAACTAACTCTAGGTTCAGCCTGTGTTGACAGTTCATTTCATATAACTAAGTCTAGGTTCAGCCTCTGTTGACAGTTCATTTCATATAACTAACTCTAGGTTCAGCCTGTGTTGACAGTTCATTTCATATAACTGACTCTAGGTTCAGCCTCTGTTGACAGTTCATTTCATATAACTGCCTCTAGGTTCAGCCTCTGTTGACAGTTCATTTCATATAACTAACTCTAGGTTCAGCCTCTGTTGACAGTTCATTTCATATAACTGCCTCTAGGTTCGGCCTGTGTTGACAGTTCATTTCATATAACTAACTCTAGGTTCAGCCTCTGTTGACAGTTCATTTCATATAACTGCCTCTAGGTTCAGCCTCTGTTGACAGTTCATTTCATATAACTAACTCTAGGTTCAGCCTCTGTTGACAGTTCATTTCATATAACTGCCTCTAGGTTCAGCCTCTGTTGACAGTTCATTTCATATAACTAACTCTAGGTTCAGCCTCTGTTGACAGTTCATTTCATATAACTGACTCTAGGTTCAGCCTCTGTTGAAAGTTAATTTCATATAACTGACTCTAGGTTCAGCCTCTGTTGACAGTTCATTTCATATAATTGACTCTAGGTTCAGCCTCTGTTGACAGTTCATTTCATATAACTGCCTCTAGGTTCAGCCTGTGTTGACAGTTCATTTCATATAACTGACTCTAGGTTCAGCCTCTGTTGACAGTTCATTTCATATAACTGCCTCTAGGTTCAGCCTCTGTTGACAGTTCATTTCATATAACTAACTCTAGGTTCAGCCTCTGTTGACAGTTCATTTCATATAACTGCCTCTAGGTTCGGCCTGTGTTGACAGTTCATTTCATATAACTAACTCTAGGTTCAGCCTCTGTTGACAGTTCATTTCATATAACTGCCTCTAGGTTCAGCCTCTGTTGACAGTTCATTTCATATAACTAACTCTAGGTTCAGCCTGTGTTGACAGTTCATTTCATATAACTAACTCTAGGTTCAGCCTGTGTTGACAGTTCATTTCATATAACTGCCTCTAGGTTCAGCCTGTGTTGACAGTTCATTTCATATAACTGCCTCTAGGTTCAGCCTCTGTTGACAGTTCATTTCATATAACTGTCTCCAGGTTCAGCCTCAGCTTTCCCCTCTTGCTGACAGTTCATTTCATATAACTGACTCTAGGTTCAGCCTCTGTTGACAGTTCATTTCATATAACTGCCTCTAGGTTCAGCCTGTGTTGACAGTTCATTTCATATAACTAACTCTAGGTTCAGCCTCTGTTGACAGTTCATTTCATATAACTGCCTCTAGGTTCAGCCTGTGTTGACAGTTCATTTCATATAACTGACTCTAGGTTCAGCCTCTGTTGACAGTTCATTTCATATAACTAACTCTAGGTTCAGCCTGTGTTGACAGTTCATTTCATATAACTAACTCTAGGTTCAGCCTGTGTTGACAGTTCATTTCATATAACTGACTCTAGGTTCAGCCTGTGTTGACAGTTCATTTCATATAACTGCCTCTAGGTTCAGCCTCTGTTGACAGTTCATTTCATATAACTAACTCTAGGTTCAGCCTGTGTTGACAGTTCATTTCATATAACTAACTCTAGGTTCAGCCTGTGTTGACAGTTCATTTCATATAACTGCCTCTAGGTTCAGCCTGTGTTGACAGTTCATTTCATATAACTGCCTCTAGGTTCAGCCTCTGTTGACAGTTCATTTCATATAACTGTCTCCAGGTTCAGCCTCAGCTTTCCCCTCTTGCTGACAGTTCATTTCATATAACTGACTCTAGGTTCAGCCTCTGTTGACAGTTCATTTCATATAACTGCCTCTAGGTTCAGCCTGTGTTGACAGTTCATTTCATATAATTGACTCTAGGTTCAGCCTGTGTTGACAGTTCATTTCATATAACTGCCTCTAGGTTCAGCCTGTGTTGACAGTTCATTTCATATAACTGACTCTAGGTTCAGCCTGTGTTGACAGTTCATTTCATATAACTAACTCTAGGTTCAGCCTCAGCTTTCCCCTCTTGCTGACAGTTCATTTCATATACAGTGGGGAGAACAAGTATTTGATTCACTGCTGATTTTGCAGGTTTTCCTACTTACAAAGCATCTAGAGGTCTGTAATTTTTTATCATAGGTACACTTCAACTGTGAGAGACGGAATCTAAAACAAAAATCCTGAAAATTACATTGTATGATTTTTAAGTAATTATTTTGCATTTTATTGCATAACATCAGTATTTGATACATCAGAAAAGCAGAACTTAATATTTGGTACAGAAACCTTTGCAATTACAGAGATCATATATTTCCTGTAGTTCTTGACCAGGTTTGCACACACTACAGCAGGGAGTTTTGCCCACTCCTCCATACAGACCTTCTCCAGATCCTTCAGGTTTCGGGGCTGTCGCTGGGCAATACGGACTTTCAGCTCCCTCCAAAAATGTTCTATTGGGTTCAGGTCTGGAGACTGGCTAGGCCACTCCAGGAGCTTGAGATGCTTCTTACGGAGCCAGTCTTTAGTTGCCCTGGCTGTGTGTTTCAGGTCATTGTCATGCTGGAAGACCCAGCCACAACCCATCTTCAATGCTCTTACTGAGGGAAGGAGGTTGTAGGCCAAGATATCGCCATACATGGCCCCATCCATCCTTCCCTCAATAAGGTGCAGTCATCTTGTCCCCTTTGCAGAAAAGCATCACCAAAGAATTATGTTTCCACCTCCATGCTTCACGGTTGGGATGGTGTTCTTGGGTTTGTACTCATCCTTCTTCTTCCTCCAAACACGGCGAGTGGAGTTTAGACCAAAAGGCTCTATTTTTGTCTCATCAGACCACATGACCTTCTCCCATTACTCCTCTGGATCATCCAGATGGTCATTGGAAAACTTCAGACGGGCCTGGATATGCGCTGGCTTGAGCAGGAGGACCTTGCGTGCGCTGCAGGATTTGAATCCATGACGTCGTAGTGTGTTACTAATGGTTTTCTTTGAGACTGTGGTCCCAGCTCTCTTCAGGTCATTGACCAGGTCCTGCCATGTAGAACTGGGCTGATCCCTCACCTTCCTCATGATCATTGATGCCCCACAAGGTGAGACCTTGCATGGAGCCCCAGAGCTCCAGGGTGATTGACCGTCATCTTGAACTTCTTCCATTTTCTAATAATTGCGCCAACAGTTGTTGCCTTCTCACCAAGCTGCTTGCCTATTGTCCTGTAGCCCATCCCAGCCTTGTGCAGGTCTACAATTTTATCCCTGATGTCCTTACACAGCTCTCTGGTCTTGGCCATTGTGGAGAGGTTGGAGTCGGTTTGATTGAGTGTGTGGACAGGCGTCTTTTAGAGAGGGTGATGGAGAGATGAGAGAAGGTGTCAGAGAGAGGAGAGAGGTTGGTAGAGAGGATTGTAGAGAGAGAGTAGTAGAGAGGGTGATAGAGAGGATTGTAGAGAGAGAGTAGTAGAGAGGGTGATAGAGAGGATTGTAGAGAGAGAGTAGTAGAGAGGGTGATAGAGAGGATTGTAGAGAGAGAGTAGTAGAGAGAGTAGTAGAGAGGTTGGTAGAGAGGATTGTAGAGAGAAAGTAGCAGAGAGAGTAGTAGAGAGGTTGGTAGAGAGGATTGTAGAGAGAGAGTAGCAGAGAGGTTGGTAGAGAGGATTGTAGAGAGAGAGTAGCAGAGAGGGTGATAGAGAGGATTGTAGAGAGAGAGTAGTAGAGAGGGTGGTAGAGAGGATTGTAGAGAGAGAGTAGTAGAGAGGTTGGTAGAGAGGATTGTAGAGAGAGAGTAGTAGAGAGGGTGGTAGAGAGGATTGTAGAGAGAGAGTAGTAGAGAGGGTGGTAGAGAGGATTGTAGAGAGAGAGTAGTAGAGAGGGTGGTAGAAAGGATTGTAGAGAGAGTAGTAGAGGGTGGTAGAGAGGATTGTAGAGAGAGTAGTAGAGAGGGTGGTAGAGAGGATTGTAGAGAGAGAGTAGTAGAGAGGGTGGTAGAGAGGATTGTAGAGAGAGAGTAGTAGAGAGGGTGGTAGAGAGGATTGTAGAGAGAGAGTAGTAGAGAGGATTGTAGAGAGAGAGTAGTAGATAGGATTGTAGAGAGAGAGAGTAGTAGAGAGTAGTAGAGAGAGAGTAGTAGAGAGGATTGTAGAGAGAGTAGTAGAGAGGATTGTAGAGAGAGAGTAGTAGAGAGTAGTAGAGAGGATTGTAGAGAGAGTAGTAGAGAGGATGGTAGAGAGAGTAGTAGAGAGAGTAGTAGAGAGGATGGTAGAGAGAGAGTAGTAGAGAGGATGGTAGAGAGAGAGTAGTAGAGAGTAGTAGAGAGGATTGTAGAGAGAGAGTAGTAGAGAGGATGGTAGAGAGAGTAGTAGAGAGAGTAGTAGAGAGGATGGTAGAGAGAGAGTAGTAGAGAGAGTAGTAGAGAGGATTGTAGAGAGAGAGTAGTAGAGAGGATGGTAGAGAGTAGTAGAGAGAGTAGTAGAGAGGATTGTAGAGAGAGAGTAGTAGAGAGGATGGTAGAGAGAGTAGTAGAGAGGGTGATAAGAAGGGGGAGTCTTTTTATTTCTCTGTTTGTCTGTTCGTTTTTAATATCTATAGCAGAGTGGAATGGATGATTTTTTAAATACATTCTTTAACTCAGAACGATTTTTAAATCAATTTTAAAACTACAAACATGTATTATTTTCCCTTTCACTGACAACAGTTTTTATTTGAACAAACAGACATGTAATTACTTCTCTTCATCAACCTGACAAGAAAATGGTCACCAATTAAACTTGCCTTGTCACTCATTCTGACTGGCAGCTCAGTGCAGAGATGGGAGAGGAGTGGGTAAATGACTTGTCCCCTGGGACCGGGCAGATATCAATGGGAGACATGCAGGGAAGGAGTGACATGTCTTGGACAGTCTGTGAATCCATTGTGTCAGTTGCAGATACTGCGCCAGTCGTCCTGGTTCTCCTACCCCGACGGAGAGTTCATGACTGAAGCAGTGAAGCTGCAGCCACAACAAATTGGCTCCAAATTGCAGAGGCAACATGGAGAATATTTAGTCTTTAGTGTTCTGCTGTGATGTTCCTTGTACAGGGATGTGGACTGTATGGCACCACATGAGTTTCAAAGCTTCTGTCTGTGGACTTTTACATCATTTTCTGTTTTTGTCATTTAACAGTCACTCTTATCCAGAGTGACTTACAGGACAAATTAGGGTTAAGTGCCTTGCTCAAGGGCACATCTATAGACTTTTTTTTTCTTCACCCAGTTGGCTCTGGGATTCAAACCAGCAACCTTTTGGTTACTGGTCCAATGCTCTTAACTACTAGGCTACCTACCACCAGATTTATTAGCTTGTATTTTATATTACTCCTTATTCATAGAGTTAGATTAAATCAATATTTTAAATAACATGCAGGAAGTGTATTAGAATGGACCACAATCGACTTCAGAATCCACAGAATGAATGCGACGTTGAATGGGACAGGTTGAATGAGACGGACCCAAATCTAAATGAAATCTTGTTCGTGGAATATTGTCAGATCTAATTAGAAGCTTCAGGGTGAATGTTGGTCACAACCAGGTTTCTTTTATTTCCTGATCGGTGAACGGGTCTGTGTACGAACAGACAGCCTTTTCACTAGTTTCATTTGGTCAAAATCAGCCTAATGGTAAACATACACTGAGCTTCCCAGGGACAGTTTAGAGTGCTGAATAAACTCCTGGCTGAAAGACAGTTGTCATGGTGATAGACCAGAAATGAAATTCCTCATCTGTGGACAGAGGTATTGGTCGTTGATAAAAGCCTAATCAAATTGATGCTTTTTACAGCTTGAAAAGATGAAAGTGATTTCTTTTTAAATTACGTAATCAAAATAACCCCCACAACAGTGATCACTACACCAATAAACATATTGCTGTGGTTTGTAATCAGAAAGAAACGTCCTTATTATATACACAGACAACAGCAATGAGACGTACAGCACAGAGGCAACAGGCCATCAAAGACAATCTACCTGGTAAAAACCTTCGTTGTCTTCACCAAAGGGTTTAATATTTGCTACAATGTTTTATTTAACTAGGCAAGTCAGTTAAGAACTCTTATTTATAATGAGGGCCTACCCCGGCGACGCTGGGCCAACTGTGGGCCACTCTATGGGAATCCCAAACACAGCGCGATGTGATGCAGACTGGAATCAAACCAGGTACTGCAGTCACACCACTGAGATGCAGTGTCTTAGACCACTGAGATGCAGTGTCTTAGACCACTGAGATGCAGTGTCTTAGACCTCTGAGATGCAGTGTCTTGGACCACTGAGATGCAGTGTCTCAGACCACTGAGATGCAGTGTCTTAGACCACTGAGGTGCAGTGTCTTAGACCACTGAGATGCAGTGTCTCAGACCACTGAGATGCAGTGTCTCAGACCACTGAGATGCAGTGTCTCGGACCACTGAGATGCAGTGTCTTGGACCACTGAGATGCAGTGTCTCAGACCACTGAGATGCAGTGTCTTGGACCACTGAGATGCAGTGTCTCAGACCACTGAGATGCAGTGTCTTGGACCACTGAGATGCAGTGTCTCAGACCACTGAGATGCAGTGTCTCAGACCACTGAGATGCAGTGTCTTAGACCACTGAGATGCAGTGTCTTAGACCACTGAGATGCAGTGTCTCAGACCACTGAGATGCAGTGTCTCAGACCACTGAGATACAGTGTCTTAGACCACTGAGATGCAGTGTCTCAGACCACTGAGATGCAGTGTCTCAGACCACTGAGATGCAGTGTCTCAGACCACTGAGATGCAGTGTCTTAGACCACTGAGATGCAGTGTCTTAGACCACTGAGATGCAGTGTCTCAGACCACTGAGATGCAGTGTCTCAGACCACTGAGATGCAGTGTCTTAGACCACTGAGATGCAGTGTCTTAGACCACTGAGATGCAGTGTCTCAGACCACTGAGATGCAGTGTCTTGGACCACTGAGATGCAGTGTCTCAGACCACTGAGATGCAGTGTCTTGGACCACTGAGATGCAGTGTCTCAGACCACTGAGATGCAGTGTCTCAGACCACTGAGATGCAGTGTCTTAGACCACTGAGATGCAGTATCTTAGACCACCGCGCCACTCGGGAGCCGAGTTGAACTTGGGCTCCCATTAACAGCACTGTCTGAGCTGGACAGCGCTTAGTACATCTAATTACAACTTCACAGAAGTAGACAGTACAGAGATAGTATATCTAATTACAACATGCTTTACAGAAGTAGACAGTACAGAGACAGTACACCATGCTTTACAGAAGTAGACAGTACAGAGATAGTACAACATGCTTTACAGAAGTAGACAGTACAGAGATAGTACAACATGCTTTACAGAAGTAGACAGTACAGAGACAGTACACCATGCTTTACAGAAGTGCAGAGACAGTACACAATACTGTCAAACAGTACAGAGGTATAGAGATAGTACACCATGCTGTTAGACAGTACAGAGGTACAGAGATAGTACACCATGCTGTTAGACAGTACAGAAGTACAGAGATAGTACACCATGCTGTTAGACAGTACAGAAGTACAGAGATAGTACACCATGCTGTTAGACAGTACAGAGGTACAGAGATTGTACACCATGCTGTTAGACAGTACAGAAGTACAGAGATTGTACACCATGCTGTTAGACAGTACAGAAGTACAGAGATTGTACACCATGCTGTTAGACAGTACAGAAGTACAGAGATAGTACACCATGCTGTTAGACAGTACAGAAGTACAGAGATAGTACACCATGCTGTTAGACAGTACAGAGGTACAGAGATAGTACACCATGCTGTTAGACAGTACAGAGGTACAGAGATAGTACACCATGCTGTTAGACAGTACAGAGGTACAGAGATACATGTAGACAGACCACCAGTCTCAGTATGTAATAACCATGTAGACAGACCACCAGTCTGAGTATGTAATAACCATGTAGACAGACCACCAGTCTCAGTATGTAATAACCATGTAGACAGACCACCAGTCTCAGTATGTAATAACCATGTAGACAGACCACCAGACTTAGTATGTAATAACCATGTAGACAGACCACCAGTCTGAGTATGTAATAACCATGTAGACAGACCACCAGTCTCAGTATGTAATAACTATGTAGACAGACCACCAGTCTCAGTATGTAATAACTATGTAGACAGACCACCAGTCTCAGTATGTAATAACTATGTAGACAGACCACCAGTCTCAGTATGTAATAACTATGTAGACAGACCACCAGTCTCAGTATGTAATAACTATGTAGACAGACCACCAGTCTCAGTATGTAATAACTATGTAGACAGACCACCAGTCTCAGTATGTAATAACTATGTAGACAGACCACCAGTCTGAGTATGTAATAACTATGTAGACAGACCACCAGTCTGAGTATGTAATAACTATGTAGACAGACCACCAGTCTCAGTATGTAATAACTATGTAGACAGACCACCAGTCTCAGTATGTAATAACTATGTAGACAGACCACCAGTCTGAGTATGTAATAACTATGTAGACAGACCACCAGTCTGAGTATGTAATAACCATGTAGACAGACCACCAGTCTCAGTATGTAATAACTATGTAGACAGACCACCAGTCTCAGTATGTAATAACTATGTAGACAGACCACCAGTCTCAGTATGTAATAACTATGTAGACAGACCACCAGTCTCAGTATGTAATAACTATGTAGACAGACCACCAGTCTGAGTATGTAATAACTATGTAGACAGACCACCAGTCTCAGTATGTAATAACTATGTAGACAGACCACCAGTCTCAGTATGTAATAACTATGTAGACAGACCACCAGTCTCAGTATGTAATAACTATGTAGACAGACCACCAGACTTAGTATGTAATAACCATGTAGACAGACCACCAGTCTCAGTATGTAATAACTATGTAGACAGACCACCAGTCTCAGTATGTAATAACTATGTAGACAGACCACCAGTCTGAGTATGTAATAACTATGTAGACAGACCACCAGTCTCAGTATGTAATAACCATGTAGACAGACCACCAGTCTCAGTATGTAATAACTATGTAGACAGACCACCAGTCTGAGTATGTAATAACTATGTAGACAGACCACCAGTCTCAGTATGTAATAACTATGTAGACAGACCACCAGTCTGAGTATGTAATAACCATGTAGACAGACCACCAGTCTCAGTATGTAATAACTATGTAGACAGACTACCAGTCTCAGTATGTAATAACCATGTAGACAGACCACCAGTCTCAGTATGTAATAACTATGTAGACAGACCACCAGTCTGAGTATGTAATAACTATGTAGACAGACCACCAGTCTCAGTATGTAATAACTATGTAGACAGACCACCAGTCTGAGTATGTAATAACTATGTAGACAGACCACCAGTCTGAGTATGTAATAACTATGTAGACAGACCACCAGTCTGAGTATGTAATAACTATGTAGACAGACCACCAGTCTCAGTATGTAATAACTATGTAGACAGACCACCAGTCTCAGTATGTAATAACCATGTAGACAGACCACCAGTCTCAGTATGTAATAACTATGTAGACAGACCACCAGTCTGAGTATGTAATAACTATGTAGACAGACCACCAGTCTGAGTATGTAATAAGACAGACTACCAGTCTCAGTATGTAATAACATGTACAGACCACCAGTCTCAGTATGTAATAACTATGTAGACAGACCACCAGTCTGAGTATGTAATAACTATGTAGACAGACCACCAGTCTGAGTATGTAATAACTATGTAGACAGACCACCAGTCTGAGTATGTAATAACTATGTAGACAGACCACCAGTCTCAGTATGTAATAACTATGTAGACAGACCACCAGTCTCAGTATGTAATAACCATGTAGACAGACCACCAGTCTGAGTATGTAATAACCATGTAGACAGACCACCAGACTTAGTATGTAATAACCATGTAGACAGACCACCAGTCTGAGTATGTAATAACTATGTAGACAGACCACCAGTCTCAGTATGTAATAACTATGTAGACAGACCACCAGTCTCAGTATGTAATAACCATGTAGACAGACCACCAGTCTGAGTATGTAATAACTATGTAGACAGACCACCAGTCTCAGTATGTAATAACCATGTAGACAGACCACCAGTCTGAGTATGTAATAACCATGTAGACAGACCACCAGTCTGAGTATGTAATAACCATGTAGACAGACCACCAGTCTGAGTATGTAATAACTATGTAGACAGACCACCAGTCTCAGTATGTAATAACTATGTAGACAGACCACCAGTCTCAGTATGAATAACAGACCACCAGTCTCAGTATGTAATAACTATGTAGACAGACCACCAGTCTCAGTATGTAATAACTATGTAGACAGACCACCAGTCTCAGTATGTAATAACTATGTAGACAGACCACCAGTCTCAGTATGTAATAACCATGTAGACAGACCACCAGTCTCAGTATGTAATAACCATGTAGACAGACCACCAGTCTCAGTATGTAATAACTATGTAGACAGACCACCAGTCTCAGTATGTAATAACTATGTAGACAGACCACCAGTCTCAGTATGTAATAACTATGTAGACAGACCACCAGTCTCAGTATGTAATAACCATGTAGACAGACCACCAGTCTCAGTATGTAATAACCATGTAGACAGACCACCAGTCTGAGTATGTAATAACTATGTAGACAGACCACCAGTCTGAGTATGTAATAACTATGTAGACAGACCACCAGTCTCAGTATGTAATAACTATGTAGACAGACCACCAGTCTCAGTATGTAATAACTATGTAGACAGACCACCAGTCTCAGTATGTAATAACTATGTAGACAGACCACCAGTCTGAGTATGTAATAACCATGTAGACAGACCACCAGTCTCAGTATGTAATAACTATGTAGACAGACCACCAGTCTCAGTATGTAATAACTATGTAGACAGACCACCAGTCTTAGTATGTAATAACTATGTAGACAGACCACCAGTCTCAGTATGTAATAACTATGTAGACAGACCACCAGTCTCAGTATGTAATAACTATGTAGACAGACCACCAGTCTGAGTATGTAATAACTATGTAGACAGACCACCAGTCTGAGTATGTAATAACTATGTAGACAGACCACCAGTCTCAGTATGTAATAACTATGTAGACAGACTACCAGTCTCAGTATGTAATAACTATGTAGACAGACCACCAGTCTGAGTATGTAATAACTATGTAGACAGACCACCAGTCTCAGTATGTAATAACTATGTAGACAGACCACCAGTCTCAGTATGTAATAACTATGTAGACAGACCACCAGTCTCAGTATGTAATAGCTATGTAGACAGACCACCAGTCTGAGTATGTAATAACTATGTAGACAGACCACCAGTCTCAGTATGTAATAACTATGTAGACAGACCACCAGTCTCAGTATGTAATAACTATGTAGACAGACCACCAGTCTCAGTATGTAATAACTATGTAGACAGACCACCAGTCTCAGTATGTAATAACTATGTAGACAGACCACCAGTCTCAGTATGTAATAACTATGTAGACAGACCACCAGTCTGAGTATGTAATAACTATGTAGACAGACCACCAGTCTCAGTATGTAATAACCATGTAGACAGACCACCAGTCTCAGTATGTAATAACTATGTAGACAGACCACCAGTCTGAGTATGTAATAACTATGTAGACAGACCACCAGTCTCAGTATGTAATAACTATGTAGACAGACCACCAGTCTCAGTATGTAATAACTATGTAGACAGACCACCAGTCTCAGTATGTAATAACTATGTAGACAGACCACCAGTCTCAGTATGTAATAACCATGTAGACAGACCACCAGTCTCAGTATGTAATAACTATGTAGACAGACCACCAGTCTCAGTATGTAATAACCATGTAGACAGACCACCAGTCTCAGTATGTAATAACTATGTAGACAGACCACCAGTCTGAGTATGTAATAACTATGTAGACAGACCACCAGTCTCAGTATGTAATAACTATGTAGACAGACCACCAGTCTCAGTATGTAATAACTATGTAGACAGACCACCAGTCTCAGTATGTAATAACTATGTATGACAGACCACCAGTCTCAGTATGTAATAACCATGTAGACAGACCACCAGTCTCAGTATGTAATAACTATGTAGACAGACCACCAGTCTCAGTATGTAATAACTATGTAGACAGACCACCAGTCTCAGTATGTAATAACTATGTAGACAGACCACCAGTCTCAGTATGTAATAACTATGTAGACAGACCACCAGTCTCAGTATGTAATAACTATGTAGACAGACCACCAGTCTCAGTATGTAATAACCATGTAGACAGACCACCAGACTTAGTATGTAATAACCATGTAGACAGACCACCAGTCTGAGTATGTAATAACCATGTAGACAGACCACCAGTCTCAGTATGTAATAACTATGTAGACAGACCACCAGTCTGAGTATGTAATAACCATGTAGACAGACCACCAGTCTCAGTATGTAATAACTATGTAGACAGACCACCAGTCTCAGTATGTAATAACTATGTAGACAGCCAACCAGTCTCAGTATGTAATAACTATGTAGACAGACCACCAGTCTGAGTATGTAATAACTATGTAGACAGACCACCAGTCTCAGTATGTAATAACTATGTAGACAGACCACCAGTCTCAGTATGTAATAACCATGTAGACAGACCACCAGTCTCAGTATGTAATAACTATGTAGACAGACCACCAGTCTGAGTATGTAATAACCATGTAGACAGACCACCAGTCTCAGTATGTAATAACTATGTAGACAGACCACCAGTCTCAGTATGTAATAACTATGTAGACAGACCACCAGTCTGAGTATGTAATAACCATGTAGACAGACCACCAGTCTCAGTATGTAATAACTATGTAGACAGACCACCAGTCTCAGTATGTAATAACTATGTAGACAGCCAACCAGTCTCAGTATGTAATAACTATGTAGACAGACCACCAGTCTGAGTATGTAATAACTATGTAGACAGACCACCAGTCTCAGTATGTAATAACTATGTAGACAGACCACCAGTCTCAGTATGTAATAACTATGTAGACAGACCACCAGTCTCAGTATGTAATAACTATGTAGACAGACCACCAGTCTCAGTATGTAATAACCATGTAGACAGACCACCAGACTTAGTATGTAATAACTATGTAGACAGACCACCAGTCTCAGTATGTAATAACTATGTAGACAGACCACCAGTCTCAGTATGTAATAACCATGTAGACAGACCACCAGACTCAGTATGTAATAACCATGTAGACAGACCACCAGTCTCAGTATGTAATAACTATGTAGACAGACCACCAGACTTAGTATGTAATAACCATGTAGACAGACCACCAGTCTCAGTATGTAATAACTATGTAGACAGACCACCAGTCTCAGTATGTAATAACTATGTAGACAGACCACCAGTCTGAGTATGTAATAACTATGTAGACAGACCACCAGTCTGAGTATGTAATAACTATGTAGACAGACCACCAGTCTCAGTATGTAATAACTATGTAGACAGACCACCAGTCTCAGTATGTAATAACTATGTAGACAGACCACCAGACTTAGTATGTAATAACTATGTAGACAGACCACCAGTCTCAGTATGTAATAACTATGTAGACAGACCACCAGTCTCAGTATGTAATAACTATGTAGACAGACCACCAGTCTCAGTATGTAATAACTATGTAGACAGACCACCAGTCTGAGTATGTAATAACTATGTAGACAGACCACCAGTCTCAGTATGTAATAACTATGTAGACAGACCACCAGTCTCAGTATGTAATAACCATGTAGACAAACCATTATTAGTATACACTATATATACTCAAATATGTGGACACCCCTTCAAATTAGTGGATTTGGCTATTTCATTGTGAAGTGGAAACATCTAGGAGCAACAACGGCTAAGCCGCAAAGTGGTAGGTCACACAAAATTGTCTCTCCTCGGTTGCAACACCTACTACCGAATTCCAAACTTCATCTCTAAGCAACGTCACCACAAGAACTGTTTGTCGGAAGCTACATGAAATGGGTTTTCATAGCCAAGCAGCCGCACGCAAGCCTAGGATCACCATGCGTAATGTGAAATGTCAGCTGGAGGGGGGTAAAGAGCTCGCCGCAATTGGTCTCTGCGGGCCAGGAGAATGATAGCGGCCCGAATGCATAGTGTCAACTGTAAAGTTTGAAGGAGGAGGAATGATGGTCTGGGGCAGTTGTTCATGGTTCGGACTTTGCCCCTTAGTTCCCGTGAAGGGAAATCTTAATGCTGAGCAAACAAATTACATTCAAGACGATTCTTTGCTTCCAACTTTGTGGAAGGTCTTTCTTCTTCCAGCATGACAATGCCCTCGTGCACAAAGCGAGTTCCATACAGAAATGGTTTGTCGAGATCTTTGTGGAAGAACTTGACTGGCCTGCACAGAGCCCTGACATCAACCCCATCGAACACCTTTGGGATGAATTGGAACGCCGACTGCGAGCCAGGACTAATCGTCCAAAATCAGTGCCTGACCTCACTAATCCTCTTGAATGTGAATAGAAACATGTCCCCAACAGCCATGTTCCAACATCCAGAGGAAAGTCTTCCCAGAAGAGTGGAGGCTGTTAGAGTAGCAGAGGAACCACCTCCATATGCACTATCTAGGGGAAGCTCCATATTAATTATCTTGGACCAGCTCCATATTAATTATCTTGAATTTGGAATGAGATGGTCATCAAGCAGTGGTTGAAATACTTTTGGTCATGTAGTGTACCTACATGGTCATTTCATCATCAGAGATGAGAAGTATGTTTCTTGTGATTTCTCAGAACACCGCTGTGACTTTCCTTTTGAAAATGTATATTGTCTGTTCTTGTTCTTTATAGAACTACCATGTATTTCTAAAACCGAGGTAAATTGAGGTTATCACATCACATTCACATTCTGCATGGTGAACCCTAATCATCCCTGTACTATCCAGGGGACGACCAATCACATTCTGCATGGTGAACCCAAATCGTCCCTGCACTATCCGGGGGACGACCAATCACATTCTGCATGGTGAACCCTAATCATCACTGCTCTATCCAGGGGACGACCAATCACATTCTGCATGGTGAACCCTAATCGTCCCTGCACTATCTAGGGGACGACCAATCACATTCTTCATGGTGAACCCTAATCGTCCCTGCGCTATCCAGGGGACGACCAATCACATTCTGCATGGTGAACCCTAATCATCGCTGCCCTATCCAGGGGACGACCAATCACATTCTGCATGATGAACCCTAATCAAGCCTGCACTATCCAGGGGGACGACCAATCACATTCTGCATGGTGAACCCTAATCATCCCTGCACTATCCGGGGGACCACCAATCACATTCTTCATGGTGAACCCTGATCATCCCTGCACTATCCGGGGACCGACCAATCACATTCTGCATGGTGAACCCTAATCGTCCCTGCACTATCCAGGGGATGACCAATCACATTCTGCATGATGAACCCTAAACGTCCCTGCACTATCCAGGGGACGACCAATCACATTCTGCATGGTGAACCCTAATCAACCCTGCACTATCCAGGGGACGACCAATCACATTCTGCATGGTGAACCCTAATCAACCCTGCACTATCCAGGGGACGACCAATCACATTCTGCATGGTGAACTAAAAAAAGGATTACACAACACTTCAGTGTTGAATCTTAAGAAGTGTTAAATAAAACACTGAAAAGGAATAAGTGATATAAACAGATTGGAGTGGGTCTGAGGCATTGTGAACGGATGTACACGTTAGAGGTCACGGCTGAAGGGTCAACTTCGTGTTCAGTACACACTCCGGGTGTTATTAGGGCCTTTGCTATTTCAGTCACGACTTTCCAACAAACTCCACTAACTTCCCGAGACGTAGGTGAGCATCTACGGGGCATGGGCATCACACCAGTGAACAGAATCTAAAACGGGATCCTTTGGAATAGCAGCCGTACGTTTCACCTCATCTGACCGTCTGCTCCCCAGATTTACAAGTAGAGTAGATTTGATGTCAACATCCATTAGGCCAATGGTAACTGAAATGGACTGTTAATAGACTCTGCGGCAAATTGGAAACCCACTCTCAGGGTTAACGCTATTGTAGAGAGGGGAGGAAAGACAGACACACAGACACATACACACACTCAGACACACACACACACACACACACACACACACACACACACACACACACACACACACACACACACACACACACACACACAGACACAGACACACACGGCATGTTCCTCAAATCACTTCTGATGAGATGCTGGTTACAGCTGACTTTGCTGGGTCAAAGGACTCATGTCATTCAGGGAAAGAAAAAGTTGGATCCGAATGACAATCTAGCATTATCCAATCCAACTGAGTGCACAGAGAAACTCAGTGAACCTGGTGGTTGCTATATCTTGATAGAATTCGCTGAACAGGGTAAGTGGTCCCATATTCAGCAACCCAGTTGAGTGTAAATGCGTCACACAGCCTCAAAATCTAACATACATGCTTTTAGAGACACAGCTTTCCCTCTATGTCGGGGGATTGGTGAGTGGGGGTTCTGTCAGGTGGTTGGTGAGTGGGGTTTTTGTCGGGGGATTGGTGAGTGGGGGTTCTGTCAGGGGATTGGTGAGTGGGGGTTCTGTCGGGGGATTGGTATGTAGGGGTTCAGTCGGGGGATTGGTGAGTGGGGGTTCTGTCGGGTGGTTGGTGAGTGGGGGTTCTGTCGGGGGATTGGTGATTGGGTGTTCTGTCGGGGGATTGGTGAGTGGAGGTTCTGTCGGGGGATTGGTGAGTAGGGGTTCAGTCGGGGGATTGGTGAGTGGTGGTTCTGTTGGGGGATTGGTAAGTGGGGTTTCTGTTGGTGAGTGGGGGTTCTGTTGGGTGGTTGGTGAGTGGGGGTTCTGTTGGGTGGTTGGTGAGTGGGGGTTCTGTTGGGTAGTTGGTGAGTGTGGGTTCTGTTGGGAGGTTGGTGAGTAGGGGTTCTGTTGGGGGGTTGGTGAGTGGGGATTGTGGTCCACTTAGCTCACAGTAAGCATCAAGGTTGAGGAGCATCGATACTCCAGGGAATGTTACAAGACTGAATCACCAGGAAACGAGTGGAACTGTCAGAGGAGAGAGGAGCTGAAAAGGTCACTTTCACAGTGGTGTCTCAACGAAGGACATGCAGTATCAAAAAGACAAACAACCGAGAAGGGCAAACTTGGAGGCATCTACTCCAACTGTTCATGAAAGATCTGTCTGCTGGTAGTGTCCTGAACTGTTCATGATAGATCTGCCCACTGGTAGAGTCCTGAACAGTTCATGATAGATCCTCCTACTGGTAGTGTCCTGAACAGTTCATGATAGGTCCTCCTACTGGTAGTGTCCTGAATGGTTTATGATAGGTCCTCCTACTGGTAGTGACCCATGAACCTCCTACTGGTAGTGTCCTGAATGGTTCATGATAGGTCCTCCTACTGGTAGTGTCCTGAATGGTTTATGATAGGTCCTCCTACTGGTAGTGTCCTGAATGGTTTATGATAGGTCCTCCTACTGGTAGTGTCCTGAACGGTCCATGATAGGTCCTCCTACTGGTAGTGTCCTGAACGGTCCATGATAGGTCCTCCTACTGGTAGTGTCCTGAATGGTTTATGATAGGGTAGTGTCCTCCCATACCTGGTAGTGTCCTGAATGGTTTATGATAGGTCCTCCTACTGGTAGTGTCCTGAACGGTTTATGATAGGTCCTCCTACTGGTAGTGTCCTGAACGGTTTATGATAGGTCCTCCATGGTATAATGGTCCTCCTACTGGTAGTGTCCTGAACGGTTTATGATAGGTCCTCCTACTGGTAGTGTCCTGAACGGTTTATGATAGGTCCTCCTACTGGTAGTGTCCTGAACTGTTCATGATAGGTCCTCCTACTGGTAGTGTCCTGAATGGTTTATGATAGGTCCTCCTACTGGTAGTGTCCTGAACTGTTTATGATAGGTCCTCCTACTGGTAGTGTCCTGAACTGTTCATGATAGGTCCTCCTACTGGTAGTGTCCTGAACTGTTCATGATAGGTCCTCCTACTGGTAGTGTCCTGAATGGTTTATGATAGGTCCTCCTACTGGTAGTGTCCTGAACTGTTCATGATAGGTCCTCCTACTGGTAGTGTCCTGAACTGTTCATGATAGGTCCTCCTACTGGTAGTGTCCTGAATGGTTTATGATAGGTCCTCCTACTGGTAGTGTCCTGAACGGTTTATGATAGGTCCTCCTACTGGTAGTGTCCTGAACTGTTTATGATAGGTCCTCCTACTGATAGGTCCCTCCTACTGGTAGTGTCCTGAACTGTTCATGATAGGTCCTCCTACTGGTAGTGTCCTGAACGGTTTATGATAGGTCCTCCTACTGGTAGTGTCCTGAACGGTTTATGATAGGTCCTCCTACTGGTAGTGTCCTGAACGGTCCATGATAGGTCCTCCTACTGGTAGTGTCCTGAACGGTTCATGATAGGTCCTCCTACTGGAAGTGTCCTGAACAGTTCCTCCTATGATTTATGATAGTCCTCCTACTGGTAGTGTCCTGAACAGTTTATGATAGGTCCTCCTACTGGTAGTGTCCTGAACAGTTCATTCCTCCTACTGGTAGTGTCCTGAACAGTTTATGATCCTCCTACTGGTAGTGTCCTGAACAGTTCATGATAGGTCCTCCTACTGGTAGTGTCCTGAACAGTTCATGATAGGTCCTCCTACTGGTAGTGTCCTGAACAGTTCATGATAGGTCCTCCTACTGGTAGTGTCCTGAACAGTTCATGATAGGTCCTCCTACTGGTAGTGTCCTGAACGGTTTATGATAGGTCCTCCTACTGGTAGTGTCCTGAACGGTTCATTATAGGTCCTCCTACTGGTA
>NW_027003552.1:104336-144336 GCF_036934945.1 Oncorhynchus masou masou
ACCATTCAGGACACTACCAGTAGGAGGATCTATCATGGACCGTTCAGGACACTACCAGTAGGAGGACCTATCATAAACCGTTCAGGACACTACCAGTAGGAGGACCTATCATAAACCGTTCAGGACACTACCAGTAGGAGGACCTATCATAAACTGTTCAGGACACTACCAGTAGGAGGACCTATAATGAACCATTCAGGACACTACCAGTAGGAGGATCTATCATGGACTGTTCAGGACACTACCAGTAGGAGGACCTATCATAAACCGTTCAGGACACTACCAGTAGGAGGACCTATCATAAACCGTTCAGGACACTACCAGTAGGAGGACCTATCATAAACTGTTCAGGACACTACCAGTAGGAGGACCTATAATGAACCATTCAGGACACTACCAGTAGGAGGATCTATCATGGACCGTTCAGGACACTACCAGTAGGAGGACCTATCATAAACCGTTCAGGACTCTACCAGTAGGAGGACCTATCATGAACCGTTCAGGACACTACCAGTAGGAGGACCTATCATAAACCGTTCAGGACACTACCAGTAGGAGGACCTATCATGAACTGTTCAGGACACTACCAGTAGGAGGACCTATGATAAACCGTTCAGGACACTACCAGTAGGAGGACCTATCATGAACTGTTCAGGACACTACCAGTAGGAGGACCTATCATGAACTGTTCAGGACACTACCAGTAGGAGGACCTATCATGAACTGTTCAGGACACTACCAGTAGGAGGACATATCATGAACTGTTCAGGACACTACCAGTAGGAGGACCTATCATGAACTGTTCAGGACACTACCAGTAGGAGGACCTATCATGAACTGTTCAGGACTATACCAGTAGGAGGACCTCTCATAAACCGTTCAGGACACTACCAGTAGGAGGACCTATCATAAACCGTTCAGGACACTACCAGTAGGAGGACCTATCATGAACCGTTCAGGACACTACCAGTAAGAGGACCTATCATAAACCGTTCAGGACACTACCAGTAGGAGGACCTATCATAAACCGTTCAGGACACTACCAGTAGGAGGACCTATCATAAACTGTTCAGGACACTACCAGTAGGAGGACCTATAATGAACCATTCAGGACACTACCAGTAGGAGGATCTATCATGGACCGTTCAGGACACTACCAGTAGGAGGACCTATCATAAACCGTTCAGGACACTACCAGTAGGAGGACCTATCATAAACCGTTCAGGACACTACCAGTAGGAGGACCTATCATAAACTGTTCAGGACACTACCAGTAGGAGGACCTATAATGAACCATTCAGGACACTACCAGTAGGAGGATCTATCATGGACCGTTCAGGACACTACCAGTAGGAGGACCTATCATAAACCGTTCAGGACTCTACCAGTAGGAGGACCTATCATGAACCGTTCAGGACACTACCAGTAGGAGGACCTATCATAAACCGTTCAGGACACTACCAGTAGGAGGACCTATCATGAACTGTTCAGGACACTACCAGTAGGAGGACCTATCATAAACCGTTCAGGACACTACCAGTAGGAGGACCTATCATGAACTGTTCAGGACACTACCAGTAGGAGGACCTATCATGAACTGTTCAGGACACTACCAGTAGGAGGACCTATCATGAACTGTTCAGGACACTACCAGTAGGAGGACCTATCATGAACTGTTCAGGACACTACCAGTAGGAGGACCTATCATGAACTGTTCAGGACACTACCAGTAGGAGGACCTATCATGAACCGTTCAGGACACTACCAGTAGGAGGACCTATCATGAACCATTCAGGACACTACCAGTAGGAGGACCTATCATGAACTGTTCAGGACACTACCAGTAGGAGGACCTATCATGAACTGTTCAGGACACTACCAGTAGGAGGACCTATCATGAACTGTTCAGGACACTACCAGTAGGAGGACCTATCATGAACTGTTCAGGACACTACCAGTAGGAGGACCTATCATGAACTGTTCAGGACACTACCAGTAGGAGGACCTATCATGAACTGTTCAGGACACTACCAGTAGGAGGACCTATCATGAACCATTCAGGACACTACCAGTAGGAGGACCTATCATGAACTGTTCAGGACACTACCAGTAGGAGGACCTATCATGAACTGTTCAGGACACTACCAGTAGGAGGACCTATCATGAACTGTTCAGGACACTACCAGTAGGAGGACCTATCATGAACTGTTCAGGACACTACCAGTAGGAGGAACATCATGAACCGTTCAGGACACTACCAGTAGGAGGACCTATCATGAACTGTTCAGGACACTACCAGTAGGAGGACCTATCATGAACCGTTCAGGACACTACCAGTAGGAGGACCTATCATAAACCGTTCAGGACACTACCAGTGGGCAGATCTATCATGAACCGTTCAGGACACTACCAGTAGGAGGACCTATCATGGACCGTTCAGGACACTACCAGTAGGAGGACCTATCATAAACCGTTCAGGACACTACCAGTGGGCAGATCTATCATAAACCGTTCAGGACACTACCAGTAGGAGGACCTATCATAAACCGTTCAGGACACTACCAGTGGGCAGATCTATCATGAACCGTTCAGGACACTACCAGTAGGAGGATCTATCATAAACAGTTCAGGACTCTACCAGTGGGCAGATCTATCATAAACAGTTCAAGACTCTACCAGCAGACAGATCTTTCATGAACAGTTGGAGTAGATGCCTCCAAGTTTGCCCTTCTCGGTTGTTTGTCTTTTTGATACTGCATGTCCTTCGTTGAGACACCACTGTGAAAGTGACCTTTTCAGCTCCTCTCTCCTCTGACAGTTCCACTCGTTTCCTGGTGATTCAGTCTTGTAACATTCCCTGGAGTATCGATGCTCCTCAACCTTGATGCTTACTGTGAGCTAAGTGGACCACAATCCCCACTCACCAACCCCCCAACAGAACCCCCACTCACCAACCTCCCAACAGAACCCACACTCACCAACCTCCCAAAATAACCCCCACTCACCAACCCCCCAAAAGAACCCCCACTCACCAACCACCCAACAGAACCCCCACTCACCAACAGAAACCCCACTTACCAATCCCCCAACAGAACCACCACTCACCAATCCCTCGACTGAACCCCTACTCACCAATCCCCCGACAGAACCTCCACTCACCAATCCCCCGACAGGACACCCAATCACCAATCCCCCGACAGAACCCCCACTCACCAACCACCCGACAGAACCCCCACTCACCAATCCCCCGACTGAACCCCTACTTACCAATCCCCCGACAGAACCCCCACTCACCAATCACCCGACAGAACACCCACTCACCAATCCTCCGACAAAACCCCCACTCACCAACCACCCGACAGAACCCCCACTCACCAATCCCCCGACATAGAGGGAAAGCTGTGTCTCTAAAAGCATGTATGTTAGATTTTGAGGCTGTGTGACGCATTTACACTCAACTGGGTTGCTGAATATGGGACCACTTACCCTGTTCAGCGAATCCTATCAAGATATAGCAACCACCAGGTTCACTGAGTTTCTCTGTGCACTCAGTTGGATTGGATAATGCTAGATTGTCATTCGGATCCAACTTTTTCTTTCCCTGAATGACATGAGTCCTTTGACCCAGCAAAGTCAGCTGTAACCATCATTTCATCAGAAGTGATTTGAGGAACATGCCGTGTGTGTCTGTGTCTGTGTGCGTGTGTGTGTGTGTCTGAGTGTGTGTATGTGTCTGTGTGTGTGTGTGTGTGTGTGTGTGTCTGAGTGTGTGTATGTGTCTGTGTGTCTGTCTTTCCTCCCCTCTCTACAATAGCGTTAACCCTGAGAGTGGGTTTCCAATTTGCCGCAGAGTCTATTAACAGTCCATTTCAGTTACCATTGGCCTAATGGATGTTGACATCAAATCTACTCTACTTGTAAATCTGGGGAGCAGACGGTCAGATGAGGTGAAACGTACGGCTGCTATTCCAAAGGATCCCGTTTTAGATTCTGTTCACTGGTGTGATGCCCATGCCCCGTAGATGCTCACCTACGTCTCGGGAAGTTAGTGGAGTTTGTTGGAAAGTCGTGACTGAAATAGCAAAGGCCCTAATAACAACCGGAGTGTGTACTGAACACAAAGTTGACCCTTCAGCCGTGACCTCTAACGTGTACATCCGTTCACAATGCCTCAGACCCACTCCAATCTGTTTATATCACTTATTCCTTTTCAGTGTTTTAACACTTCTTAAGTTTCAACACTGAAGTGTTGTGTAATCTTTTTTTTTAGTTCACCATGCAGAATGTGATTGGTCGTCCCCCGGATAGTGCAGGGTTAATTAGGGTTCACCATGCAGAATGTGATTGGTCGTCCCCCGGATAGTGCAGGGTTAATTAGGGTTCACCATGCAGAATGTGATTGGTCGTCCCCTAGATAGTGCAGGGACGATTAGGGTTCACCATGCAGAATGTGATTGGTTGTCCCCTGGATAGCACAGGGTTAATTAGGGTTCACCATGCAGAATGTGATTGGTCGTCCCCCGGATAGTGCAGGGTTAATTAGGGTTCACCATGCAGAATGGGATTGGTCGTCCCCCGGATAGTGCAGGGTTAATTAGGGTTCACCATGCAGAATGGGATTGGTCGTCCCCCGGATAGTGCAGGGTTAATTAGGGTTCACCATGCAGAATGTGATTGGTCGTCCACTGGATAGTGCAGGGACGATTAGGGTTCACCATGAAAAATGTGATTGGTCGTCCCCTAGATAGTGCAGGGATGATTAGGGTTCACCATGCAGAATGTGATTGGTCGTCCCCTGGATATTGCAGGGACGTTTAGGGTTCACCATGCAGAATGTGATTGGTCGTCCCCTGGATAGTGCAGGGACGATTAGGGTTCACCATGCAGAATGTGATTGGTCGTCCCCTGGATAGTGCAGGGATGATTAGGGTTCACCATGCAGAATGTGATTGGTCATCCCCTGGATAGCACAGGGTTGATTAGTGTTCACCATGCAGAATGTGATTGGTCTTCCCCCTGGATAGTGAAGGGATGATTAGGGTTCACCATGCAGAATGTGATTGGTCGTCCCCTGGATAGCGCAGGGACGATTAGGGTTCACCATGCAGAATGTGATTGGTCGTCCCCTAGATAGTGCAGGGACGATTAGGGTTCACCATGCAGAATGTGATTGGTCGTCCCCTAGATAGTGCAGGGACGATTAGGGTTCACCATGCAGAATGTGATTGGTCATCCCCTAGATAGTGCAGGGACGATTAGGGTTCACCATGCAGAATGTGATTGGTCGTCCCCTAGATAGTGCAGGGACGATTAGGGTTCACCATGCAGAATGTGATTGGTTGTCCCCTGGATAGCACAGGGTTGATTAGTGTTCACCATGCAGAATGTGATTGGTCGTCCCCTGGATAGCGCAGGGACGATTAGGGTTCACCATGCAGAATGTGATTGGTCGTCCCCTAGATAGTGCAGGGACGATTAGGGTTCACCATGCAGAATGTGATTGGTCGTCCCCTGGATAGTGCAGGGACGATTAGGGTTCACCATGCAGAATGTGATTGGTCGTCCCCTGGATAGTACAGGGATGATTAGGGTTCACCATGCAGAATGTGATTGGTCATCCCCTGGATAGTACAGGGATGATTAGGGTTCACCATGCAGAATGTGAATGTGATGTGATAACCTCAATTTACCTCGGTTTTAGAAGTACATGGTAGTTCTATAAAGAACAAGAACAGACAATATACATTTTCAAAAGGAAAGTCACAGCGGTGTTCTGAGAAATCACAAGAAACATACTTCTCATCTCTGATGATGAAATTACCATGTAGGTACACTACATGACCAAAAGTATTTCAACCACTGCTTGATGACCATCTCATTCCAAATTCAAGATAATTAATATGGAGCTGGTCCCCCCTCTGCTACTCTAACAGCCTCCACTCTTCTGGGAAGACTTTCCTCTGGATGTTGGAACATGGCTGTTGGGGACATGTTTCTATTCACATTCAAGAGGATTAGTGAGGTCAGGCACTGATTTTGGACGATTAGTCCTGGCTCGCAGTCGGCGTTCCAATTCATCCCAAAGGTGTTCGATGGGGTTGATGTCAGGGCTCTGTGCAGGCCAGTCAAGTTCTTCCACAAAGATCTCGACAAACCATTTCTGTATGGAACTCGCTTTGTGCACGAGGGCATTGTCATGCTGGAAGAAGAAAGGCCTTCCACAAAGTTGGAAGCAAAGAATCGTCTTGAATGTAATTTGTTTGCTCAGCATTAAGATTTCCCTTCACGGGAACTAAGGGGCAAAGTCCGAACCATGAACAACTGCCCCAGACCATCATTCCTCCTCCTTCAAACTTTACAGTTGACACTATGCATTCGGGCCGCTATCATTCTCCTGGCCCGCAGAGACCAATTGCGGCGAGCTCTTTACACCCCTCCAGCTGACACTTCACATTACGCATGGTGATCCTAGGCTTGAGTGCGGCTGCTTGGCTATGAAAACCCATCTCATGTAGCTTCCGACAAACAGTTCTTGTGGTGACGTTGCTTAGAGATGAAGTTTGGAATTCGGTAGTAGGTGTTGCAACCGAGGACAGACAATTTTGTGTGACCTACCACTTTGCGGCTTAGCCGTTGTTGCTCCTAGATGTTTCCACTTCACAATGAAATAGCCAAATCCACTAATTTGAAGGGGTGTCCACATATTTGAGTATATATAGTGTATACTAATAATGGTTTGTCTACATGGTTATTACATACTAAGTCTGGTGGTCTGTCTACATAGTTATTACATACTCAGACTGGTGGTCTGTCTACATAGTTATTACATACTCAGACTGGTGGTCTGTCTACATAGTTATTACATACTGAGACTGGTGGTCTGTCTACATAGTTATTACATACTGAGTCTGGTGGTCTGTCTACATAGTTATTACATACTCAGTCTGGTGGTCTGTCTACATAGTTATTACATACTCAGACTGGTGGTCTGTCTACATGGTTATTACATACTCAGACTGGTGGTCTGTCTACATAGTTATTACATACTGAGACTGGTGGTCTGTCTACATAGTTATTACATACTGAGACTGGTGGTCTGTCTACATAGTTATTACATACTCAGACTGGTGGTCTGTCTACATAGTTATTACATACTGAGACTGGTGGTCTGTCTACATAGTTATTACATACTCAGACTGGTGGTCTGTCTACATGGTTATTACATACTCAGACTGGTGGTCTGTCTACATAGTTATTACATACTCAGACTGGTGGTCTGTCTACATGGTTATTACATACTCAGACTGGTGGTCTGTCTACATAGTTATTACATACTGAGACGGGTGGTCTGTCTACATAGTTATTACATACTCAGACTGGTGGTCTGTCTACATAGTTATTACATACTCAGACTGGTGGTCTGTCTACATAGTTATTACATACTCAGACTGGTGGTCTGTCTACATAGTTATTACATACTCAGACTGGTGGTCTGTCTACATAGTTATTACATACTCAGACTGGTGGTCTGTCTACATAGTTATTACATACTCAGACTGGTGGTCTGTCTACATAGTTATTACATACTGAGACGGGTGGTCTGTCTACATAGTTATTACATACTCAGACTGGTGGTCTGTCTACATAGTTATTACATACTCAGACTGGTGGTCTGTCTACATAGTTATTACATACTGAGACTGGTGGTCTGTCTACATAGTTATTACATACTCAGACTGGGGGTCTGTCTACATAGTTATTACATACTGAGACTGGTGGTCTGTCTACATAGTTATTACATACTCAGACTGGTGGTCTGTCTACATAGTTATTACATACTCAGACTGGTGGTCTGTCTACATAGTTATTACATACTCAGACTGGTGGTCTGTCTACATAGTTATTACATACTCAGACTGGTGGTCTGTCTACATAGTTATTACATACTCAGACTGGTGGTCTGTCTACATAGTTATTACATACTCAGACTGGTGGTCTGTCTACATAGTTATTACATACTGAGACTGGTGGTCTGTCTACATGGTTATTACATACTCAGACTGGTGGTCTGTCTACATAGTTATTACATACTGAGACTGGTGGTCTGTCTACATAGTTATTACATACTGAGACTGGTGGTCTGTCTACATGGTTATTACATACTGAGACTGGTGGTCTGTCTACATAGTTATTACATACTGAGACTGGTGGTCTGTCTACATAGTTATTACATACTGAGACTGGTGGTCTGTCTACATAGTTATTACATACTGAGACTGGTGGTCTGTCTACATAGTTATTACATACTGAGACTGGTGGTCTGTCTACATGGTTATTACATACTGAGACTGGTGGTCTGTCTACATAGTTATTACATACTGAGACTGGTGGTCTGTCTACATAGTTATTACATACTGAG
Organism: Oncorhynchus masou masou; assembly: GCF_036934945.1. NCBI lineage: Eukaryota > Metazoa > Chordata > Actinopteri > Salmoniformes > Salmonidae > Oncorhynchus > Oncorhynchus masou. The sequence goes on from NW_027003552.1 coordinate 112,756, forward strand.
ACTGGTGGTCTGTCTACATGGTTATTACATACTGAGACTGGTGGTCTGTCTACATAGTTATTACATACTGAGACTGGTGGTCTGTCTACATAGTTATTACATACTGAGACTGGTGGTCTGTCTACATAGTTATTACATACTCAGACTGGTGGTCTGTCTACATAGTTATTACATACTGAGACTGGTGGTCTGTCTACATAGTTATTACATACTGAGACTGGTGGTCTGTCTACATAGTTATTACATACTCAGACTGGTGGTCTGTCTACATAGTTATTACATACTCAGACTGGTGGTCTGTCTACATGGTTATTACATACTGAGACTGGTGGTCTGTCTACATAGTTATTACATACTCAGACTGGTGGTCTGTCTACATAGTTATTACATACTGAGACTGGTGGTCTGTCTACATAGTTATTACATACTGAGACTGGTGGTCTGTCTACATAGTTATTACATACTGAGACTGGTGGTCTGTCTACATAGTTATTACATACTGAGACTGGTGGTCTGTCTACATAGTTATTACATACTGAGACTGGTGGTCTGTCTACATAGTTATTACATACTGAGACTGGTGGTCTGTCTACATGGTTATTACATACTGAGACTGGTGGTCTGTCTACATAGTTATTACATACTCAGACTGGTGGTCTGTCTACATAGTTATTACATACTGAGACTGGTGGTCTGTCTACATAGTTATTACATACTGAGACGGGTGGTCTGTCTACATAGTTATTACATACTGAGACTGGTGGTCTGTCTACATGGTTATTACATACTCAGACTGGTGGTCTGTCTACATAGTTATTACATACTGAGACTGGTGGTCTGTCTACATAGTTATTACATACTCAGACTGGTGGTCTGTCTACATAGTTATTACATACTCAGACTGGTGGTCTGTCTACATAGTTATTACATACTCAGACTGGGGGTCTGTCTACATAGTTATTACATACTCAGACTGGTGGTCTGTCTACATAGTTATTACATACTGAGACTGGTGGTCTGTCTACATGGTTATTACATACTCAGACTGGTGGTCTGTCTACATAGTTATTACATACTCAGACTGGTGGTCTGTCTACATAGTTATTACATACTGAGACTGGTGGTCTGTCTACATAGTTATTACATACTGAGACTGGTGGTCTGTCTACATAGTTATTACATACTGAGACTGGTGGTCTGTCTACATAGTTATTACATACTGAGACTGGTGGTCTGTCTACATAGTTATTACATACTGAGACTGGTGGTCTGTCTACATGGTTATTACATACTGAGACTGGTGGTCTGTCTACATGGTTATTACATACTGAGACTGGTGGTCTGTCTACATAGTTATTACATACTCAGACTGGTGGTCTGTCTACATAGTTATTACTTCTGTACTGTCTAACAGCATGGTGTACTATCTCTGTACTTCTGTACTGTCTAACAGCATGGTGTACTATCTCTATACCTCTGTACTGTTTGACAGTATTGTGTACTGTCTCTGCACTTCTGTAAAGCATGGTGTACTGTCTCTGTACTGTCTACTTCTGTAAAGCATGTTGTACTATCTCTGTACTGTCTACTTCTGTAAAGCATGGTGTACTGTCTCTGTACTGTCTACTTCTGTAAAGCATGTTGTAATTAGATATACTATCTCTGTACTGTCTACTTCTGTGAAGTTGTAATTAGATGTACTAAGCGCTGTCCAGCTCAGACAGTGCTGTTAATGGGAGCCCAAGTTCAACTCGGCTCCCGAGTGGCGCGGTGGTCTAAGATACTGCATCTCAGTGGTCTGAGACACTGCATCTCAGTGGTCTAAGACACTGCATCTCAGTGGTCTGAGACACTGCATCTCAGTGGTCTAAGATACTGCATCTCAGTGGTCTGAGACACTGCATCTCAGTGGTCTAAGACACTGCATCTCAGTGGTCTGAGACACTGCATCTCAGTGGTCTAAGACACTGCATCTCAGTGGTCTGAGACACTGCATCTCAGTGGTCTAAGACACTGCACCTCAGTGGTCTAAGACACTGCATCTCAGTGGTCCAAGACACTGCATCTCAGTGGTCTGAGACACTGCATCTCAGTGGTCCAAGACAGTGCATCTCAGTGGTCTAAGACACTGCATCTCAGAGGTGTCACTGCATCTCAGTGGTCCAAGACACTGCAACTCAGTGGTCTAAGACACTGCATCTCAGTGGTCTAAGACACTGCATCTCAGAGGTGTCACTGCATCTCAGTGGTCCAAGACACTGCATCTCAGTGGTCTGAGACACTGCATCTCAATGGTCTAAGACACTGCATATCAGTGGTCTAAGACACTGCATCTCAGTGGTCTAAGACACTGCATCTCAGTGGTCTAAGACACTGCATCTCAGTGGTCCAAGACACTGCATCTCAGAGGTGTCACTGCATCTCAGTGGTCCAAGACACTGCATCTCAGTGGTCTGAGACACTGCATCTCAGTGGTCCAAGACACTGCATCTCAGTGGTCCAAGACACTGCATCTCAGAGGTGTCACTGCATCTCAGTGGTCCAAGACACTGCATCTCAGTGGTCTGAGACACTGCATCTCAGTGGTCTAAGACACTGCATCTCAGTGGTCTAAGACACTGCATCTCAGTGGTCTGAGACACTGCATCTCAGTGGTCTAAGACACTGCATCTCAGTGGTCTAAGACACTGCATCTCAGTGGTCTAAGACACTGCATCTCAGTGGTCTAATGGCGGTGGCGGTGGCCCGTTCCTGTAGGTTCATGCTCTACAACATCCGCAGAGTACGACCCTGCCTCACACAGGAAGCGGCGCAGGTCCTAATCCAGGCACTTGTCATCTCCCGTCTGGATTACTGCAACTCGCTGTTGGCTGGGCTCCCTGCCTGTGCCATTAAACCCCTACAACTCATCCAGAACGCCGCAGCCCGTCTGGTGTTCAACCTTCCCAAGTTCTCTCACGTCACCCCGCTCCTCCGCTCTCTCCACTGGCTTCCAGTTGAAGCTCGCATCCGCTACAAGACCATGGTGCTTGCCTACGGAGCTGTGAGGGGAACGGCACCGCAGTACCTCCAGGCTCTGATCAGGCCCTACACCCAAGCAAGGGCACTGCGTTCATCCACCTCTGGCCTGCTCGCCTCCCTACCATTGAGGAAGTACAGTTCCCGCTCAGCCCAGTCAAAACTGTTCGCTGCTCTGGCCCCCAATGGTGGAACAAACTCCCTCACGACGCCAGGACAGCGGAGTCAATCACCACCTTCCGGAGACACCTGAAACCCCACCTCTTCAAGGAATACCTAGGATAGGATAAGTAATCCTTCTCACCACCCCCCCCTTAATGATTTAGATGCACTATTGTAAAGTGGCTGTTCCACTGGATGTCAGAAGGTGAATTCACCAATTTGTAAGTCGCTCTGGATAAGAGCGTCTGCTAAATGACTTAAATGTAATGTAAATGTAATGTAAATGTCTAAGACACTGCATCTCAGTGGTCTAAGACACTGCATCTCAGTGGTCCAAGACACTGCATCTCAGTGGTCTAAGACACTGCATCTCAGTGGTCCAAGACACTGCATCTCAGAGGTGTCACTGCATCTCAGTGGTCCAAGACACTGCATCTCAGTGGTCTGAGACACTGCATCTCAGTGGTCCAAGACACTGCATCTCAGTGGTCCAAGACACTGCATCTCAGAGGTGTCACTGCATCTCAGTGGTCCAAGACACTGCATCTCAGTGGTCTGAGACACTGCATCTCAGTGGTCTAAGACACTGCATCTCAGTGGTCTAAGACACTGCATCTCAGTGGTCTAAGACACTGCATCTCAGTGGTCTGAGACACTGCATCTCAGTGGTCTAAGACACTGCATCTCAGTGGTCTAAGACACTGCATCTCAGTGGTCTAAGACACTGCATCTCAGTGGTCTAATGGCGGTGGCGGTGGCCCGTTCCTGTAGGTTCATGCTCTACAACATCCGCAGAGTACGACCCTGCCTCACACAGGAAGCGGCGCAGGTCCTAATCCAGGCACTTGTCATCTCCCGTCTGGATTACTGCAACTCGCTGTTGGCTGGGCTCCCTGCCTGTGCCATTAAACCCCTACAACTCATCCAGAACGCCGCAGCCCGTCTGGTGTTCAAACTTCCCAAGTTCTCTCACGTCACCCCGCTCCTCCGCTCTCTCCACTGGCTTCCAGTTGAAGCTCGCCTCCGCTACAAGACCATGGTGCTTGCCTACGGAGCTGTGAGGGGAACGGCACCGCAGTACCTCCAGGCTCTGATCAGGCCCTACACCCAAGCAAGGGCACTGCGTTCATCCACCTCTGGCCTGCTCGCCTCCCTACCATTGAGGAAGTACAGTTCCCGCTCAGCCCAGTCAAAACTGTTCGCTGCTCTGGCCCCCCAATGGTGGAACAAACTCCCTCACGACGCCAGGACAGCGGAGTCAATCACCACCTTCCGGAGACACCTGAAACCCCACCTCTTCAAGGAATACCTAGGATAGGATAAGTTATCCTTCTCACCCCCCCCCCCCTTAATGATTTAGATGCACTATTGTAAAGTGGCTGTTCCACTGGATGTCAGAAGGTGAATTCACCAATTTGTAAGTCGCTCTGGATAAGAGCGTCTGCTAAATGACTTAAATGTAATGTAAATGTAATGTAAATGTCTAAGACACTGCATCTCAGTGGTCTAAGACACTGCATCTCAGTGGTCCAAGACACTGCATCTCAGTGGTCTAAGACACTGCATCTCAGTGGTCTGAGACACTGCATCTCAGTGGTCTGAGTCACTGCATCTCAGTGGTCTGAGACACTGCATCTCAGTGGTCCAAGACACTGCATCTCAGTGGTCTAAGACACTGCATCTCAGTGGTCTAAGACACTGCATCTCAGTGGTCTGAGACACTGCATCTCAGTGGTCTAAGACACTGCATCTCAGTGGTCTGAGACACTGCATCTCAGTGGTCCGAGACACTGCATCTCAGTGGTCTGAGACACTGCATCTCAGTGGTCTGAGAGACTGCATCTCAGTGGTCCGAGACACTGCATCTCAGTGGTCCAAGACACTGCATCTCAGAGGTGTGACTGCAGTACCTGGATTGATTCCAGTCTGCATCACATCGCGCTGTGTTTGGGATTCCCATAGAGTGGTCCACAGTTGGCCCAGCGTCGCCGGGGTAGGCCCTCATTATAAATAAGAGTTCTTAACTGACTTGCCTAGTTAAATAAAACATTGTAGCAAATATTAAACCCTTTGGTGAAGACAACGAAGGTTTTTACCAGGTAGATTGTCTTTGATGGCTTGTTGCCTCTGTGCTGTACGTCTCATTGCTGTTGCCTGTGTATATAATAAGGACGTTTCTTTCTGATTACAAACCACAGCAATATGTTTATTGGTGTAGTGATCACTGTTGTGGGGGTTATTTTGATTACGTAATTTAAAAAGAAATCACTTTCATCTTTTCAAGCTGTAAAAAGCATCAATTTGATTAGGCTTTTATCAACGACCAATACCTCTGTCCACAGATGAGGAATTTCATTTCTGGTCTATCACCATGACAACTGTCTTTCAGCCAGGAGTTTATTCAGCACTCTAAACTGTCCCTGGGAAGCTCAGTGTATGTTTACCATTAGGCTGATTTTGACCAAATGAAACTAGTGAAAAGGCTGTCTGTTCGTACACAGACCCGTTCACCGATCAGGAAATAAAAGAAACCTAGTTGTGACCAACATTCACCCTGAAGCTTCTAATTAGATCTGACAATATTCCACGAACAAGATTTCATTTAGATTTGGGTCCGTCTCATTCAACCTGTCCCATTCAACGTCGCATTCATTCTGTGGATTCTGAAGTCGATTGTGGTCCATTCTAATACACTTCCTGCATGTTATTTAAAATATTGATTTAATCTAACTCTATGAATAAGGAGTAATATAAAATACAAGCTAATAAATCTGGTGGTAGGTAGCCTAGTAGTTAAGAGCATTGGACCAGTAACCAAAAGGTTGCTGGTTTGAATCCCAGAGCCAACTGGGTGAAGAAAAAAAAAGTCTATAGATGTGCCCTTGAGCAAGGCACTTAACCCTAATTTGTCCTGTAAGTCACTCTGGATAAGAGTGCCTGTTACATGACAAAAACAGAAAATGATGTAAAAGTCCACAGACAGAAGCTTTGAAACTCATGTGGTGCCATACAGTCCACATCCCTGTACAAGGAACATCACAGCAGAACACTAAAGACTAAATATTCTCCATGTTGCCTCTGCAATTTGGAGCTAATTTGTTGTGGCTGCAGCTTCACTGCTTCAGTCATGAACTCTCCGTCGGGGTAGGAGAACCAGGACGACTGGCGCAGTATCTGCAACTGACACAATGGATTCACAGACTGTCCAAGACATGTCACTCCTTCCCTGCATGTCTCCCATTGATATCTGCCCGGTCCCAGGGGACAAGTCATTTACCCACTCTTCTCCCATCTCTGCACTGAGCTGCCAGTCAGAATGAGTGACAAGGCAAGTTTAATTGGTGGCCATTTTCTTGTCAGGTTGATGAGGAGAAGTAATTATATGTCTATTTGTTCAAATAAAAACTGTTGTCAGTGAAAGGGAAAATAATATATGTTTGTCGTTTTAAAATTGATTTAAAAATCGTTCTAAGTTAAAGAATTTATTTAAAAAATCATCCATTCCACACTGCTATAGATATTAAAAACAAACAGACAAACAGAGAAATAAAAAGACTCCCCCTTCTTATCACGCTCTCTCTCTACTATCCTCTCTACTACTCTCTCTCTACAATCCTCTCTATCACCCTCTCTACTACTCTCTCTCTACAATCCTCTCTATCACCCTCTCTACTACTCTCTCTCTACAATCCTCTCTATCACCCTCTCTACTACTCTCTCTCTACAATCCTCTCTATCACCCTCTCTACTACTCTCTCTCTACAATCCTCTCTATCACCCTCTCTACTACTCTCTCTCTACAATCCTCTCTATCACCCTCTCTACTACTCTCTCTCTACAATCCTCTCTATCACCCTCTCTATACTACTCTCTCTCTACAATCCTCTCTATCACCCTCTCTACTACTCTCTCTCTACAATCCTCTCTATCACCCTCTCTACTACTCTCTCTCTACAATCCTCTCTATCACCCTCTCTACTACTCTCTCTCTACAATCCTCTCTATCACCCTCTCTATACTACTCTCTCTCTACAATCCTCTCTATCACCCTCTCTACTACTCTCTCTCTACAATCCTCTCTATCACCCTCTCTACTACTCTCTCTCTACAATCCTCTCTATCACCCTCTCTACTACTCTCTCTCTACAATCCTCTCTATCACCCTCTCTACTACTCTCTCTCTACAATCCTCTCTACCAAGCTCTCTACTACTCTCTCTCTACAATCCTCTCTATCACCCTCTCTACTACTCTCTCTCTACAATCCTCTCTACCAAGCTCTCTACTACTCTCTCTCTACAATCCTCTCTACCAAGCTCTCTCCTCTCTCTGACACCTTCTCTCATCTCTCCATCACCCTCTCTACAACCCTCTCTCTATCACCCTCTCTACTACTCTCTCTCTACAATCCTCTCTATCACCCTCTCTACTACTCTCTCTCTACAATCCTCTCTATCACCCTCTCTACTACTCTCTCTCTACAATCCTCTCTACCAAGCTCTCTCCTTTCTCTGACACCTTCTCTCATCTCTCCATCACCCTCTCTACAACCCTCTCTCTATCACCCTCTCTACTACCCTCTCTCTACAACCCTCTCTCTATCACCCTCTCTACTACCCTCTCTCTACAACCCTCTCTCTATCACCCTCTCTACTACCCTCTCTCTTACAACCCTCTCTCTGCCACCTTCTCTCATCTCTCTATCACCCTCTCTATACTACCCTCTCTCTATCACCCTCTCTACTACTCTCTCTCTACAACCCTCTCTCTATCACACTCTCTACTACCATCTCTCTACCACCTTCTTTCATCTCTCTATCACCCTCTCTACTACCCTCTCTCTACCACCTTCTCTCATCTCTCTCACCCTCTCCACCACCCTCTGTCCTCTCTCTACCACTCTCTCTCATCTCTCTATCACACTCACCCTATCACCCTTTCGCGACCACCCTCTCTCACTACCCCCTCTCTAAATAAATGTTACTCTCTCTAGGGTAGGGAGGAGAGGGTAGGGAGGAGAAGGTGGGAGGAGAAGGTGGGAGGAGAGGGTAGGGAGGAGAAGGTAGGAGGAGAGGGTGGGGGGATGGTAGGGAATAGTGGGCAGAGACTAGGTGTGGTTGATGGAGGTAGAGAGGAATGTGTTGGAGGTAGACAAGAAGACAGAGTGACAGAGGAGAAAGAAGCAGCAAGTAGGGGAGAGATGAAAGAATGAAGGTATGGAGAAGAGGAAAGTGATGGTGATAGAGGACGTTCTGTATCTTCAGACATTAAGTAGATCCAGGGACAGAAGCTCATGTATTGAATGGGGGTTACAATACATCTGGTGATCTAGAGTTGCAACACATGTAAAGATGGAGCTGTGAAAACGAGCCACGGTAACTGTAAGTGCCCAAGCCTGTATACTAGAGAGTGATGTAAAACAAGAGGGGGCAGTAGAGGCTGAACCTGGAGACAGTTATATGAAATGAACTGTCAACAAGAGGGGGACTAGAGGCTGAACCTGGAGACAGTTATATGAAATGAACTGTCAACAAGAGGGGAAGTAGAGGCTGAACCTGGAGACAGTTATATGAAATGAACTGTCAACAAGAGGGGAAGTAGAGGCTGAACCTGGAGACAGTTATATGAAATGAACTGTCAACAAGAGGGGGGACTAGAGGCTGAATCTGGAGACAGTTATATGAAATGAACTGTCAACAAGAGGGGGGACTAGAGGATGAACTTGGAGACAGTTATATGAAATGAACTGTCAACAAGAGGGGGAAGTAGAGGCTGAACCTGGAGACAGTTATATCAAATGAACTGTCAACAAGAGGGGAAGTAGAGGCTGAATCTGGAGACAGTTATATGAAATGAACTGTCAACAAGAGGGGAAGTAGAGGCTGAATCTGGAGACAGTTATATGAAATGAACTGTCAACAAGAGGGGGAAGTAGAGGCTGAACCTGGAGACAGTTATATGAAATGAACTGTCAACAAGAGGGGAAGTAGAGGCTGAACCTGGAGACAGTTATATGAAATGAACTGTCAACAAGAGGGGAAGTAGAGGCTGAATCTGGAGACAGTTATATGAAATGAACTGTCAACAAGAGGGGGAAGTAGAGGCTGAACCTGGAGACAGTCATATGAAATGAACTGTCAACAAGAGGGGGGACTAGAGGCTGAACCTGGAGACAGTTATATGAAATGAACTGTCAACAAGAGGGGAAGTAGAGGCTGAATCTGGAGACAGTTATATGAAATGAACTGTCAACAAGAGGGGGGACTAGAGGCTGAACCTGGAGACAGTTATATGAAATGAACTGTCAACAAGAGGGGGAAGTAGAGGCTGAACCTGGAGACAGTTATATGAAATGAACTGTCAACAAGAGGGGGAAGTAGAGGCTGAACCTGGAGACAGTTATATGAAATGAACTGTCAACAAGAGGGGGGACTAGAGGCTGAACCTGGAGACAGTTATATGAAATGAACTGTCAACAAGAGGGGAAGTAGAGGCTGAATCTGGAGACAGTTATATGAAATGAACTGTCAACAAGAGGGGGCAGTAGAGGCTGAACCTGGAGACAGTTATATGAAATGAACTGTCAACAAGAGGGGGAAGTAGAGGCTGAACCTGGAGACAGTTATATGAAATGAACTGTCAACAAGAGGGGAAAGCTGAGGCTGAATCTGGAGACAGTTATATGAAATGAACTGTCAACAAGAGGGGGAAGTAGAGGCTGAACCTGGAGACAGTTATATGAAATGAACTGTCAACAAGAGGGGGAAGTAGAGGCTGAACCTGGAGACAGTTATATGAAATGAACTGTCAACAAGAGGGGGCAGTAGAGGCTGAACCTGGAGACAGTTATATGAAATGAACTGTCAACAAGAGGGAAAAGTAGAGGCTGAATCTGGAGACAGTTATATGAAATGAACTGTCAACAAGAGGGGGCAGTAGAGGCTGAACCTGGAGACAGTTATATCAAATGAACTGTCAACAAGAGGGAAAGTAGAGGCTGAACCTGGAGACAGTTATATGAAATGAACTGTCAACAAGAGGGGGGACTAGAGGCTGAACCTGGAGACAGTTATATGAAATGAACTGTCAACAAGAGGGGAAGTAGAGGCTGAACCTGGAGACAGTTACATGAAATGAACTGTCAACAAGAGGGGGCAGTAGAGGCTGAACCTGGAGACAGTTATATGAAATGAACTGTCAACAAGAGGGGGCAGTAGAGGCTGAACCTGGAGACAGTTATATGAAATGAACTGTCAACAAGAGGGAAAAGTAGAGGCTGAACCTGGAGACATATGAAATGAACTGTCAACAAGAGGGGAAGTAGAGGCTGAACCTGGAGACAGTTATATGAAATGAACTGTCAACAAGAGGGGGAAGTAGAGGCTGAACCTGGAGACAGTTATATGAAATGAACTGTCAACAAGAGGGGGCAGTAGAGGCTGAACCTGGAGACAGTTATATGAAATGAACTGTCAACAAGAGGGGAAGTAGAGGCTGAATCTGGAGAAAGTTATATGAAATGAACTGTCAACAAGAGGGGGCAGTAGAGGCTGAACCTGGAGACAGTTATATGAAATGAACTGTCAACAAGAGGGGAAGTAGAGGCTGAACCTGGAGACAGTTATATGAAATGAACTGTCAACAAGAGGGGGGACTAGAGGCTGAACCTGGAGACAGTTATATGAAATGAACTGTCAACAAGAGGGGAAGTAGAGGCTGAACCTGGAGACAGTTATATGAAATGAACTGTCAACAAGAGGGGAAGTAGAGGCTGAACCTGGAGACAGTTATATGAAATGAACTGTCAACAAGAGGGGGGACTAGAGGCTGAATCTGGAGACAGTTATATGAAATGAACTGTCAACAAGAGGGGGGACTAGAGGATGAACTTGGAGACAGTTATATGAAATGAACTGTCAACAAGAGGGGGAAGTAGAGGCTGAACCTGGAGACAGTTATATCAAATGAACTGTCAACAAGAGGGGAAGTAGAGGCTGAATCTGGAGACAGTTATATGAAATGAACTGTCAACAAGAGGGGAAGTAGAGGCTGAATCTGGAGACAGTTATATGAAATGAACTGTCAACAAGAGGGGGAAGTAGAGGCTGAACCTGGAGACAGTTATATGAAATGAACTGTCAACAAGAGGGGAAGTAGAGGCTGAACCTGGAGACAGTTATATGAAATGAACTGTCAACAAGAGGGGAAGTAGAGGCTGAATCTGGAGACAGTTATATGAAATGAACTGTCAACAAGAGGGGGAAGTAGAGGCTGAACCTGGAGACAGTTATATGAAATGAACTGTCAACAAGAGGGGGACTAGAGGCTGAACCTGGAGACAGTTATATGAAATGAACTGTCAACAAGAGGGGAAAGTAGAGGCTGAATCTGGAGACAGTTATATGAAATGAACTGTCAACAAGAGGGGGGACTAGAGGCTGAACCTGGAGACAGTTATATGAAATGAACTGTCAACAAGAGGGGAAGTAGAGGCTGAACCTGGAGACAGTTATATGAAATGAACTGTCAACAAGAGGGGGAAGTAGAGGCTGAACCTGGAGACAGTTATATGAAATGAACTGTCAACAAGAGGGGGACTAGAGGCTGAACCTGGAGACAGTTATATGAAATGAACTGTCAACAAGAGGGGAAGTAGAGGCTGAATCTGGAGACAGTTATATGAAATGAACTGTCAACAAGAGGGGGCAGTAGAGGCTGAACCTGGAGACAGTTATATGAAATGAACTGTCAACAAGAGGGGGAGTAGAGGCTGAACCTGGAGACAGTTATATGAAATGAACTGTCAACAAGAGGGGAAGTAGAGGCTGAATCTGGAGACAGTTATATGAAATGAACTGTCAACAAGAGGGGGCAGTAGAGGCTGAACCTGGAGACAGTTATATGAAATGAACTGTCAACAAGAGGGGGGACTAGAGGCTGAACCTGGAGACAGTTATATGAAATGAACTGTCAACAAGAGGGGGCAGTAGAGGCTGAACCTGGAGACAGTTATATGAAATGAACTGTCAACAAGAGGGAAAAGTAGAGGCTGAATCTGGAGACAGTTATATGAAATGAACTGTCAACAAGAGGGGGCAGTAGAGGCTGAACCTGGAGACAGTTATATCAAATGAACTGTCAACAAGAGGGAAAGTAGAGGCTGAACCTGGAGACAGTTATATGAAATGAACTGTCAACAAGAGGGGGGACTAGAGGCTGAACCTGGAGACAGTTATATGAAATGAACTGTCAACAAGAGGGGAAGTAGAGGCTGAACCTGGAGACAGTTACATGAAATGAACTGTCAACAAGAGGGGGCAGTAGAGGCTGAACCTGGAGACAGTTATATGAAATGAACTGTCAACAAGAGGGGGCAGTAGAGGCTGAACCTGGAGACAGTTATATGAAATGAACTGTCAACAAGAGGGAAAAGTAGAGGCTGAACCTGGAGACATATGAAATGAACTGTCAACAAGAGGGGAAGTAGAGGCTGAACCTGGAGACAGTTATATGAAATGAACTGTCAACAAGAGGGGGAAGTAGAGGCTGAACCTGGAGACAGTTATATGAAATGAACTGTCAACAAGAGGGGGCAGTAGAGGCTGAACCTGGAGACAGTTATATGAAATGAACTGTCAACAAGAGGGGAAGTAGAGGCTGAATCTGGAGAAAGTTATATGAAATGAACTGTCAACAAGAGGGGGCAGTAGAGGCTGAACCTGGAGACAGTTATATGAAATGAACTGTCAACAAGAGGGGAAGTAGAGGCTGAACCTGGAGACAGTTATATGAAATGAACTGTCAACAAGAGGGGGGACTAGAGGCTGGACCTGGAGACAGTTATATGAAATGAACTGTCAACAAGAGGGGAAGTAGAGGCTGAACCTGGAGACAGTTATATGAAATGAACTGTCAACAAGAGGGGAAGTAGAGGCTGAACCTGGAGACAGTTATATGAAATGAACTGTCAACAAGAGGGGGAAGTAGAGGCTGAATCTGGAGACAGTTATATGAAATGAACTGTCAACAAGAGGGGGCAGTAGAGGCTGAACCTGGAGACAGTTATATGAAATGAACTGTCAACAAGAGGGGAAGTAGAGGCTGAACCTGGAGACAGTTATATCAAATGAACTGTCAACAAGAGGGGGCAGTAGAGGCTGAACCTGGAGACAGTTATATGAAATGAACTGTCAACAAGAGGGGAAGTAGAGGCTGAACCTGGAGACAGTTATATGAAATGAACTGTCAACAAGAGGGAAAAGTAGAGGCTGAATCTGGAGACAGTTATATGAAATGAACTGTCAACAAGAGGGGAAGTAGAGGCTGAACCTGGAGACAGTTATATGAAATGAACTGTCAACAAGAGGGGAAGTAGAGGCTGAACCTGGAGACAGTTATATGAAATGAACTGTCAACAAGAGGGAAAAGTAGAGGCTGAATCTGGAGACAGTTATATGAAATGAACTGTCAACAAGAGGGGGCAGTAGAGGCTGAACCTGGAGACAGTTATATCAAATGAACTGTCAACAAGAGGGGGGACTAGAGGCTGAACCTGGAGACAGTTATATGAAATGAACTGTCAACAAGAGGGGAAGTAGAGGCTGAACCTGGAGACAGTTATATGAAATGAACTGTCAACAAGAGGGGAAGTAGAGGCTGAACCTGGAGACAGTTATATGAAATGAACTGTCAACAAGAGGGGCAGTAGAGGCTGAACCTGGAGACAGTTATATGAAATGAACTGTCAACAGAGGCTGAAACTAGAGTCAGTTATATGAAATGAACTGTCAACACAGGCTGAACCTAGAGTTAGTTATATGAAATGAACTGTCAACAAGAGGCTGAAACTAGAGTCAGTTATATTAAATGAACTGTCAACAGAGGCTGAAACTAGAGTCAATTATATGAAATGAACTTTCAACAGAGGCTGAACCTAGAGTCAGTTATATGAAATGAACTGTCAACAAGAGGCTGAAACTAGAGTCAGTTATATTAAATGAACTGTCAACAAGAGGCTGAAACTAGAGTCAGTTATATGAAATGAACTGTCAACAAGAGGCTGAAACTAGAGTCAGTTATATGAAATGAACTGTCAACAAGAGGCTGAAACTAGAGTCAGTTATATGAAATGAACTGTCAACACAGGCTGAACCTAGAGTCAGTTATATGAAATGAACTGTCAACACAGGCTGAACCTAGAGGCAGTTATATGAAATGAACTGTCAACACAGGTTGAAACTAGAGTCAGTTATATGAAATGAACTTTCAACGAGGCTGAACCTAGAGTCAGTTATATGAAATGAACTGTCAACAAGAGGCTGAAACTAGAGTCAGTTATATGAAATGAACTGTCAACAAGAGGCTGAAACTAGAGTCAATTATATGAAATGAACTTTCAACAGAGGCTGAACCTAGAGTCAGTTATATGAAATGAACTGTCAACACAGGCTGAACCTAGAGTCAGTTATATGAAATGAACTGTCAACAGAGACTGAACCTAGAGTCAGTTATATGAAATTAACTGTCAACACAGGCTGAACCTAGAGGCAGTTATATGAAATTAACTGTCAACAGAGGCTGAAACTAGAGTCAGTTATATGAAATGAACTGTCAACAGAGGCTGAACCTAGAGTCAGTTATATGAAATGAACTGTCAACAGAGGCTGAAACTAGAGTCAGTTATATGAAATGAACTGTCAACAAGAGGCTGAAACTAGAGTCAGTTATATGAAATGAACTGTCAACAAGAGGCTGAAACTAGAGTCAGTTATATGAAATGAACTGTCAACAAGAGGCTGAAACTAGAGTCAGTTATATGAAATGAACTGTCAACAAGAGGCTGAAACTAGAGTCAGTTATATGAAATGAACTGTCAACAAGAGGCTGAAACTAGAGTCAGTTATATGAAATGAACTGTCAACAAGAGGCTGAAACTAGAGTCAGTTATATGAAATGAACTGTCATCAAGAGGCTGAAACTAGAGTCAGTTATATGAAATGAACTGTCAACAGAGGCTGAACCTAGAGTCAGTTATATGAAATGAACTGTCAACAGAGGCTGAAACTAGAGTCAGTTATATGAAATTAACTGTCAACAGAGGTTGAAACTAGAGTCAGTTATATGAAATGAACTGTCAACAGAGGCTGAAGCTAGAGTCAGTTATATGAAATGAACTGTCAACAGAGGCTGAACCTAGAGTCAGTTATATTAAATGAACTGTCAACAAGAGGCTGAAACTAGAGTCAGTTATATGAAATGAACTGTCAACAAGAGGCTGAAACTAGAGTCAGTTATATGAAATGAACTGTCAACAAGAGGCTGAAACTAGAGTCAGTTATATGAAATGAACTGTCAACACAGGCTGAACCTAGAGTCAGTTATATGAAATGAACTGTCAACACAGGCTGAACCTAGAGGCAGTTATATGAAATGAACTGTCAACACAGGTTGAAACTAGAGTCAGTTATATGAAATGAACTTTCAACGAGGCTGAACCTAGAGTCAGTTATATGAAATGAACTGTCAACAAGAGGCTGAAACTAGAGTCAGTTATATGAAATGAACTGTCAACAAGAGGCTGAAACTAGAGTCAATTATATGAAATGAACTTTCAACAGAGGCTGAACCTAGAGTCAGTTATATGAAATGAACTGTCAACACAGGCTGAACCTAGAGTCAGTTATATGAAATGAACTGTCAACAGAGACTGAACCTAGAGTCAGTTATATGAAATTAACTGTCAACACAGGCTGAACCTAGAGGCAGTTATATGAAATTAACTGTCAACAGAGGCTGAAACTAGAGTCAGTTATATGAAATGAACTGTCAACAGAGGCTGAACCTAGAGTCAGTTATATGAAATGAACTGTCAACAGAGGCTGAAACTAGAGTCAGTTATATGAAATGAACTGTCAACAAGAGGCTGAAACTAGAGTCAGTTATATGAAATGAACTGTCAACAAGAGGCTGAAACTAGAGTCAGTTATATGAAATGAACTGTCAACAAGAGGCTGAAACTAGAGTCAGTTATATGAAATGAACTGTCAACAAGAGGCTGAAACTAGAGTCAGTTATATGAAATGAACTGTCAACAAGAGGCTGAAACTAGAGTCAGTTATATGAAATGAACTGTCAACAAGAGGCTGAAACTAGAGTCAGTTATATGAAATGAACTGTCATCAAGAGGCTGAAACTAGAGTCAGTTATATGAAATGAACTGTCAACAGAGGCTGAACCTAGAGTCAGTTATATGAAATGAACTGTCAACAGAGGCTGAAACTAGAGTCAGTTATATGAAATTAACTGTCAACAGAGGTTGAAACTAGAGTCAGTTATATGAAATGAACTGTCAACAGAGGCTGAAGCTAGAGTCAGTTATATGAAATGAACTGTCAACAGAGGCTGAACCTAGAGTCAGTTATATGAAATGAACTGTCAACACAGGCTGAACCTAGAGTCAGTTATATGAAATGAACTGTCAACAGAGGCTGAACCTAGAGGCAGTTATATGAAATGAACTGTCAACAGAGGCTGAACCTAGAGTTAGTTTTATGAAATGAACTGTCAACACAGGCTGAACCTAGAGGCAGTTATATGAAATGAACTGTCAACAGAGGTTGAAACTAGAGTCAGTTATATGTAATGAACTGTCAACAAGAGGCTGAAACTAGAGTCAGTTATATGAAATGAACTGTCAACAGAGGCTGAACCTTGAGTCAGTTATATGTAATGAACTGTCAACAAGAGGCTGAAACTAGAGTCAGTTATATGAAATGAACTGTCAACAAGAGGCTGAAACTAGAGTCAGTTATATGAAATGAACTGTCAACAGAGACTGAACCTAGAGTCAGTTATATG
This sequence comes from Oncorhynchus masou masou, assembly GCF_036934945.1. Lineage (NCBI taxonomy): Eukaryota > Metazoa > Chordata > Actinopteri > Salmoniformes > Salmonidae > Oncorhynchus > Oncorhynchus masou. The sequence continues at coordinate 129,792 of NW_027003552.1, forward strand.
AAATGAACTTTCAACAGAGGCTGAACCTAGAGTCAGCTATATGAAATGAACTGTCAACAGAGGCTGAAACTAGAGTCAATTATATCAAATGTCAACAAAATGGTACAACACAGGCTGAACTCTATGGGGTGTGTGTATGTGTGTGTGTGTGTGTGTGTGTGTGTGTGCATGGGTCGCAGCTAAGTGGAGGAGGACAGGAGGGAGAGGTGATGTGCCGTGGACCATGTCACAGTCCCTGAGCGACGCTGGAGTGCGGCAGCTTCACAGCTCATAGAGCACCAATGAGGCCTCAAGGATACAGTACTATTCAGTAGTATACAAACCACACGTCCCTTTCAAAGTCAATAACAGATCAGAATAACAGCTGCAGTACTACGAAGGAAATACTTCCACGGGAAAAACTGTTCAAGGTTTTAACAGGACTTTGTAATTGGGGGATGTTTTTATCCTTCTGTCAACTATCTACTATATCTGCTCTGAGCATTTGTCCTGTCGCCTGTAAGTTTAACATCCTGTAGCATTGTGTTGTACTTGACACTCGTTACTGTACCAAGATATATAAATATCTTGGAATTTTAATTGATGACAGCCTCTCTTTTAAATTGCATATTCAACAATTTACAAAAAGATGTAATCTGAAATTGGTATTTTATTTTAGGAATAAGGCCTGTTTTTCTTATGAAGCCAGAAGGAGGCTCGTATCAGCTACATTTATGCCTTTACTAGACTATGGGGATATTTATACATGAATGCTTCCGCTCAGTGTTTGAGATCAAATGACACTCTTTACCATGGCACTTTGAGATTTATTTTAAACTGCAAAACCCTTACGCACCACTGCACTTTGTATACCAGGGTTGGCTGGCCTTCTCTAGTCACTCGTAGGCTCAGTCACTGGTATACTTTTATTTACAAAGCCATTTTGGGTTTACTACCTTTTTATTTGTGCATTTTTATTGTTCATAAATGTGGTGGGTTCTCTCTTCGTTCGCTGGACTTTATCCTGAAAACTGTTCCGAACGTCCGAACTGAATTTGGTAAAAGGGCTTTTATGTACTCTGCGCCATCGTCTTGGAACACCTTACAAACTACTTTTAAACTGGAAGAACTTGTCCCGAATGGTGATTTTAAATCACTGATGAAGGATTTTGAGACTGATTCCCTGACCTGTCAATGTTTTTAATTTGCTGACAGTTGACAGTTCATTTTTTACTATTTTTTAAAACTTGGGGCTCCCTTTAATCTTGGACTCACAGATACAGGTGAATGTTGGAGATGTTGTTTATCCTGTATCCCTTTGCCCACTTCTTCATGGCATTCTGTACCCGCTACAATGGCGTAGGCAGAGATAGGACCACCTGGGAGCTCAATTCTGTGATCCAGTTTAAAAACAGGATGGTTTATTAATACCTGGCATGAAAATGCAAAACAGCTCATTTGGAAAAGATGTATATTAAAATGTAATCACGCCAAAGCACATTGAACTGTTACGTATTCACCTGCTGATGCATTATACTGTTATTAACGGCACTGGCCCATGTGATCTGAGTTTAGGTATTAACTACACATGGTTAAGGTTACATCTAGGCATTATCTCAGCTATCTAAGGTTAGGCGTCACATCCTGATCTGTTTCACCTGTCCTTGTGCTTGTCTTCACCCCCTTCCAGGTGTCGCCCATCTATCCCATTATCCCCTGTGTATTTATACCTGTGTTCTCTGTTTGTCCGTTGCTAGCTTGTCTTGTTTGCCAAGTCTACCAGTGTTTTTGTTCTCAGCTCCCGCGTTTCCTAGTCTCTCCTTTTTCTCGCCCTCCTGGTTGTGACCCTTGCCTGTCCTGACTCTGAGCCTGCTTGCTTGCCTGACCCTGAGCCTGCTTGCCTGCCTGACCCTGAGCCTGCCTGCCGCCCGGTACCATTGCCCCGCCTCTGGTTAATTGACCCCTGCCTGCCTTGACCTGTCTATTGCCTGCCCCTGTTGGAATATTAAACCATTGTCAATTTGACACAATTTGACACAATTACTAAAAATCTATATTGTTGACCTTGTCAACGTATTGACTATATTTCCTAATCATTTTGCAACTCATTTCATGTATGTTTTCATGGAAAACAAGGACATTTGTAAGTGACCCCAAACGTTTGAACGGTAGTATAGCTCCACATTGACGAGACAGAGGAAAGAAAGGTAAACTAAGGATGTAATGGAATGATGAAAACACTAAAGTGACAGTTATTATTGTATGTGGGTGTTACTGACGGTGGCTACCGATAGTGGCTAATATTTAAAAAGATACACGTTTTTTTATAAACCTGAGAAGTCAGGGCATAAAACATTCTAGAGCGTATAAATGAACTCGGTAGGCTCTCTGTTCTGTCATTGGTGCATGGCTACAGAAGCCTGGAGCTTGGGTCTTGGGTTTCATCCCTGTAAGTTCTAAAGCCATACAACTTTACTGTGGGGAAGTTGATATGTTGATATGCTTCAGTTTGCTGCCATACGACTAGTTTCACATGTGTCTCCAACGATCACGAGGTCAAATAGATCTGAAACAATTGTCATGTATATTTACACTCCCCTTATCCAAATTGATTACTCATGTACGTCTTATCTATTGCGCTTAATCAATTTTATAAATTACAGTGCAGGGGAATGTGGTTATTTCTATCAGAAACAAGATGCTTTTTTCACTTGGAACCAGCAGCTTCGCTAGACCTCATTCATGGTTTTCTTGCGGGTAGAAGGTGGTGGCGTTATGAGGGAATTAAGTCAAGGTCAGAATACAGCGTATCTGTAGACACACCTCCACCACATCTCCATGTATTATATTTATACCCCAAACGTATACCTCGCTGACACAGACATGTCCCCCGTGCTGAAGGTCAAGGTCAGAATACAGCGTATCTGTAGACACACCTCCATCACATCTCCATGTATTATATTTATACCCCAAACGTATACCTCGCTGACATTGACATGTCCCCCGTGCTGAAGGTCAAGGTCAGAATACAGTGTATCTGTAGACACACCTCCACCACATCTCCATGTATTATATTTATACCCCAAAGGTATACCTCGCTGACACTGACATTTCCCCCATGCTGAAGGTCAAGGTGAGAATACATGTAGAGAGAGAAGTGCATTAAAAGGGTATTACGTTCTGTTTACGGGCTCTAGTCTGAAACTCGAGTCTGAAACTCGAGTCTGAAATCCCCACAAACTGCTTTCAGCTCAAAATACTATGCAACTGATCAGCAATTCAGAATTATTTGAGCCCCAAAACTACAAAGAAAAATAATCAACAACCCGCATCTCATCTCTCATATCAGAGTCGCTCATTGTACAGAAAATACCCAAACACAGTAGACTACCACTGGATCAGTGGCTCCTGGTGTCAACGGAACAATGACTTCTACAAGAGAGTGATGCAATGCAGGATTGAATATGACTACATTCAGGTACCAGAAAATGAGCTGTGTCCTGTTCCTCTCGCTGCGCTCATTACTCCACCGTGACCAAGCGGAGAGACGAATGCAATCTGTATGGAAATGCACTCTGCATACTATTCAAAATGAAGGCTGTTGGGTATTGGGTAAAAACCAGCCTGAATACTACTCAACATGAAGGCTGTGGTGAATGGGTAAAAACCAGCCTGAATACTACTCAACATGAAGGCTGTGGGTATTGGGTAAAAACCAGCCTGAATACTACTCAACATGAAGGCTGTGGGTATTGGGTAAAAACCAGCCTGAATACTACTCAACATGAAGGCTGTGGGTATTGGGTAAAAACCAGCCTGAATACTACTCAACATGAAGGCTGTGGGTATTGGGTAAAAACCAGCCTGAATACTACTCAACATGAAGGCTGTGGGTATTGGGTAAAAACCAGCCTGAATACTACTCAACATGAAGGCTGTGGGTATTGGGTAAAAACCAGCCTGAATACTACTCAACATGAAGAAACCATGATCGAGAGTAGCGTTGTGATAGGTTCATGATCGAGAGTAACGTTGTGATAGGTTCATGATCGAGAGTAGCGTTGTGATAGGTTCATGATCGAGAGTAACGTTGTGATAGGTTCATGATCGAGAGTAGCGTTGTGATAGGTTCATGATCGAGAGTAGCGTTGTGATAGGTTCATGATCGAGAGTAGCGTTGTGATAGGTTCATGATCGAGAGTAACGTTGTGATAGGTTCATGATCGAGAGTAGCGTTGTGATAGGTTCATGATCGAGAGTAGCGTTGTGATAGGTTCATGATCGAGAGTAACGTTGTGATAGGTTCATGATCGAGAGTAACGTTGTGATAGGTTCATGATCGAGAGTAACGTTGTGATAGGTTCATGATCGAGAGTAACGTTGTGATAGGTTCATGATCGAGAGTAGCGTTGTGATAGGTTCATGATCGAGAGTAGCGTTGTGATAGGTTCATGATCGAGAGTAGCGTTGTGATAGGTTCATGATCGAGAGTAGCGTTGTGATAGGTTCATAATCGAGAGTAGCGTTGTGATAGGTTCATGATCGAGAGTAGCGTTGTGATAGGTTCATGATCGAGAGTAGCGTTGTGATAGGTTCATGATCGAGAGTGGCGTTGTGATAGGTTCATGATCGAGAGTAGCGTTGTGATAGGTTCATGATCGAGAGTAGCGTTGTGATAGGTTCATGATCGAGAGTAGCGTTGTGATAGGTTCATGATCGAGAGTAGCGTTGTGATAGGTTCATGATCGAGAGTAGCGTTGTGATAGGTTCATGATCGAGAGTAGCGTTGTGATAGGTTCATGATCGAGAGTAGCGTTGTGATATGTTCATGATCGAGAGTAGCGTTGTGATAGGTTCATGATCGAGAGTAGCGTTGTGATAGGTTCATGATCGAGAGTGGCATTGTGATAGGTTCATGATCGAGAGTGGTGTTATACCAGAAACTACACCAAACAACTTCCCTAAAATATCAGAAACTACCAGAAACTATCCAAAACAACTACCCCAAAATACCAGATACTACCCACCCAAATAGCTACCCCAAAATACAAGAAACAACCCCAAACAGCTACCCCCAAAAAACAAGAAACTACCCAAACAGCTAACCCAAACACCCTCCCCAAAATACCAAAAATCAAATCAAATTGTATTGGTCACATTGCGGGTGTAGTGAAAGGCTTGTGTTTCTAGGTACAGCAGTGCATTAATATCTAACAATATACAACATTACACACAGATCTAAAAGTAAAGAATGGAATTGAGAAATATATAAACATTAGAATCAGCAATGTCGCAGTGGCATTGACTAAAATACAGTAGAATACAGTAGATACATGAGAAATTAATAAAGCAGTGTGTAAACATTATTTAAGTAACTAGTGTTCCATTATAAAAGTGACCAGTGATTCCATGTCTATGTACACAGGGCAGCAACCTCTAAGGTGCAGGGCTGAGTAACCGGGTGGTAGCCGGCTACTGATGGCTATTTAACTGTCTGATGGCCTTGATATATAAGCTGTTTTTCAGTGTCTCTGTCCCAGCTTAATGCACCTGTACTGACCTCGCCTTCTGGATGGTAGCGGGGTGAACAGGCAGTGGGAGGGCCGTGTAGCCATCCAGGAAGAGGAAGTAACAACGGTCAAGAGTTATTGATGCGTGAGTGCTACAGGCAATGTGTTGACAGAACTTTGGAAAGTTTTTTCCTCAAATTTGCTTTATTAAAATCCCCAGTTACAATAAATGCAGCCTCAGGATGTGTGGTTTCCAGTTTGGACAAAGTCCACTGTGGTTCCTTGAGGGCAGTCGTGGTATTGGCTTGAGGGGGAATATACACAGCTGTGACTATAACCAAATATAATTCTCTTGGGCGGTAAAATGGTCGGCATTTGATATGAGGTATTCTAGGTTGGATGAACAAAAGGACTTGAGTTCCTGTACATTATCACAATCACACCATGAGTAGTTAATATCTGAAACATACACCACCACCTTTCTTCTTCACGGAGAGTTCTTTATTCCTGTCTGTACGATGTACTGAGAACCCAGCTGGCTGTATGGACGGGGACAGAGAGCCATGATTCCGTGAAACAAAGTATATTACGGTTCCTAATGTCTCTCTTGAAGGAGATCCTCACCCTGAGCCCATCTACTTTATTGTCCAGGGACTGAACATTAGCGAGTAATATACTCAGAAGAGGTGGATGGTGTGAAGGCCTCCTGAGTCGGACTAGAAGTCCACAATACCTCTTCTCCGTCGGCGGGACAAGTTCAATTTCCTGGGGTGTACGAACAAAGGATCCAAGTTACCGCCACTTTGCTATCCAAAAGTTCTTTCTGACTGTATGCAATAACACACAAAAACATTCTGGGCTAATAATGTAAGAAATAACATACAAATAACAAAACACTGCATAGTTGCTTAGGGGCTTGAAGCAGAGCTGTCATGTCTGTCAGCGCATCTATGAAACTACCCCAAAATACCAGAAACTACCCCAAACAGCTACCAGCAAAATGTCAGATACAACCCCAAACAGCAACCCCAAAATGCCAGAACAAACCCCAAACAGCAACACTAAAATAGCAGAAACCATAGCTGTGGGAAGTAGGGAATATCCCCCAGATAAATCACAATGAAAAAAATATTAATGTAATGAGCAGGAAGAAATACTCGACAGCTTCCACAGAATAGAAAAAAAAAACAGAAACAGCTACCACAACACAGAAGAAACCACCAGAAACAGCTACCACAACATAGAAGAAACCACCAGAAACAGCTACCACAACATAGAATAAACCACCAGAAACAGCTACCACAACATAGAAGAAACCACCAGAAACAGCTACCACAACATAGAATAAACCACCAGAAACAGCTACCACAACATAGAATAAACCACCAGAAACAGCTACCACAACATAGAATAAAACACCAGAAACAGCTACCACAACATAGAAGAAACCAGAAACAACCCCAAACAGCTGTCACGTTCTGACAGTTCTTTTATTATGTCTTTGTTTCCGTATGGTCAGGGCGTGAGTTGGGTGGGTTGTCTATGTTCTTTTTTCTATAATTTGGGATTTTCTGTGTTCAGCCTGGTATGGTTCTCAATCAGAGGCAGCTGTCAATCATTGTCCCTGATTGAGAATCATACTTAGGTAGCCTGGTTTCACTTTTGAGTTGTGGGTGTTTATTTCCTGTTTAGAGTGTTTTTTCATTCACCTTACGGGACTGTTCGTTTGTCGTTTGTTGTTTTGTTCAGTGTTCAGTTATTTTATAAAAAATATGAACACTTAACACACTGTGCTTTGGTCCTCACCTTCTTCCACCACAGACGATCGTTACAACAGCCTTTTTCTTCACCCCAACAAACAACTCTGTTAATGAACAAACATGACATACAGGGATAAAGGGAAGGAATCCAGGGAGGTTAGCCATTAACATGTGTGTACGTCTCATCACAATAAAAACAGCAAACTTGTCCGTCTCTGAACGCAGCCCAGAGTCAACACCACACATTAGCATTTGAATATGCATGTTCATATGTAAATGTGTTTGCATACCCACAGAGTGCACAAAACTCTGATACAATTGTTAACTGGGTGATTATAAATGCATGAGGTTTTGTAAACAGCCGACAAATCTCCTGCGTTGCAGCGTACTCTGTGAACTGAGAACAAAACAAACACTGAATATTGTTCAAACAATGCAGTGGACTTTACTGTCATTCGGGACAGGTACACACACAGAGGATTGAAACAGTCCAGTGTCTCTCGTCCAAAACAACTGAATGTGTTCAATATGTATGCAAGGGTGTTGGAAACGAATCACCTTTTGGCAAGAGTGTATCTTCAATTCAAGCCAATCCCCTGCCCTCCCTCCGCTATTGTTTGGAGTCTGTCTATTTGAAACTGTCTGTTACACTTTGTGGGAAAATATCAGGACAGGGCCTTGGGTTAAGTCATCCAGGGCTGGGCCTTGGGTTAAATCATCCAGGGCAGGGCCTTGGGTTAAGTCATCCAGGGCTGGGCCTTGGGTTAAGTCATCCAGGGCTGGGCCTTGGGTTAACTCATCCAGGGCTGGGCCTTGGGTTAAGTCTTCCAGGGCTGGGCCTTGGGTTAACTTATCCAGGGCTGGGCCTTGGGTTAACTTATCCAGGGCTGGGCCTTGGGTTAACTCATCCAGGGCTGGGCCTTGGGTTAAGTCTTCCAGGGCTGGGCCTTGGGTTAACTTATCCAGGGCTGGGCCTTGGGTTAACTCATCCAGGGCTGGGCCTTGGGTTAAGTCATCCAGGTCTGGGCCTTGGGTTAAGTCATCCAGGGCTGGGCCTTGGGTTAACTCATCCAGGGCTGGGCCTTGGGTTAAGTCATCCCCTTGTGGACTGGTAGTCATATTCTAGCAGTTAATTTGAGCCAGTTTGCTACAGCAGTGAAATAATACTGCAGCAATTGGACATTTGAATTATTATGTGGATTATAATTTACAAACAATTTTGTAGGGGTTGATACATTTTACGTTACGGCTAATCAAGTCTGCCATTTTGAAGAGGAAATTACAAACTTTAGAAGCCTTTTTAAAACTCAAATACATTATAAGCTAGCATTTCCTGATGTGAAGGAAATTTCTCAGCAACGAAAGAGTGATCAAATTAAGATCCTACATCTGTAAATAGTAAATACTTCCATCAAAACAGAGAAAATAAAACTGGAGTGAAAGAAAGTCTGCCAGATTCCAATTCAACAAGTAGTAATTCTCGCTCTGCAGGCGGTTGAATATTTCCTCCAATTTAGAGGCACTCACACGTTTCAATGTCCAGAAACGTTCTTGGAGCTTTCTGCCCGCGCTATTACAACAATTATCCCATTGTTGCAGGAGAAGAAATACTGTTACTTTCATTTAACATTCTTCCATCTCATCATGTAAATTACCTAACAAATTAGCGTTGCTGATGCAAGAACAGGAAGCTATTATGCAGGTCTCTCAATAACATAGCTTACCTCACCTAGGGACCTAAGTCATTTGTTCTAATACACTTTTTTTCAATCTCAATGTCTTTTCTAACGAGCACATTAGAGACAAACGCCATTCTGCTTTCTTAATTAAGGCATACTTTACGTTGAGCTTGAGATCTAAAAAGAAATGGCGACATGCAGTAATACAATATCTTGGAGCCTCACAAGGATACTAAGTCACAGTGCCAGGGATGGGATCATGCATGTAGAAATGGCCAACTTGGCAGACATTCAGATGAATACCCCACATAGCCTGGTTCCTCTCTAGGTTTCTTCCTAGGTTTTGGCCTTTCTAGGGAGTTTTTCCTAACCACCGTGCTTCTACACCTGCATTGCTTGCTGTTTGGGGTTTTACGCTGGGTTTCTGTACATCACTTTGAGAGATCAGCTGATGTACGAAGGGCTATATAAATACATATGATTTGATTTGATTTGAATAGGACTGCTGGTACTAAAATCAACCAATCTGGAAAAATTTCTCCAGTAAAAAACTAGCTGCAAATATATTTTACCAACATTTCATCAGCTGAAAATATATTTTACACCACTAATATTGTACTACAGTATAGTAATCCAAGAATATATAATCCATCTGGATTCACTGTCTAGGACTATTTAGCTCATATACCACCTTTCTGTCCCTCCCACCACAGGCATCAGCTCCAGCTCTGCAGTAACAGGCCGTGTACGACATCAGGCTTCCACTACTGTGTGTTCAGCTGTTTCAGTGTACACCACACCAGGGGGTTGTGACGAGGCTCTAGAATGGTTTAAGAATCACATAATCCACACGGACTCCCCGCTGAGAGGCCTCCATCCGTCCTACTGCTCCGCTCCCCCATGACGGATACGCTGGCTCATGTGGTTATTGCGGTTTGGTTATTCTCCTGACAGTCACGCTGTGGCATGATTAAGAATGAAGAATGAATGCACTCTGTTGAGATTACCCAAGAGGTGATTGTGGCATGACGTCCATCTCATATTAAACAAAGAAATGGTTTGAGCCAATATCTATTGGATCAGATTCCTTTCAGTAATCACACATCTGCCTTCGTTCTGCCAGGTATCTGTTAAGGTATCTGACAGCTATTCTTCAGTGTCTAGGTGTGTGATCATGATATTTGTCACTGTGGTATGGTCCATGGCAACATTTTGAAACCAATTTCTTCACTGTTACAGGCATTTGGGACTTCCAATGAAATGCTTATGGTTGTATTTTAGAAATTGTATTTTCAGAAACAAACATTGACCATGCAGACAGCTGAGCTAAAAAAAAACATGTTTCTACACTGAGGAATGTATCATTGTATCGTGTTTTGTTGTGTTGCATTGTGGTACGTCATACTGCTGTACTGTGCTGTGTTGAGTTGCATTGATTTATTTTAAAGGCTTGTGTGGGCCCCAGAGTGACAGGTTGCACATTGATAATCCAACTCTCATTCCCACCTTTCAGAAATAAGTCTGTTCTCCCTGTGCCAGGGGATGGGGATGTAGGAGGGGATTTATCAGACAAATAAAACACTGAACCTCTGGAGAAATAAACGTGAAATTGATCCAAATAAATCTTATTAGTGGGGAACGCGTTGTGGCTCCATAAAGACACATGCTGCTGAGGCTGAGATTTAAATCAGGAGTCAAGTAGCCAGCAGAAATCCTAGTTTGACATAATTCAAATAATGGGAATGAGACAGGACTTAATAGCGATGCGGTGAAACACAATTTTAAGCTGAAACTCCAAAGAATTGGATGAGGTGAGGTGAGGGGTGGATGAGGTGAGGTGAGGGGTGGATGAGGTGAGGTGAGGGGTGGATGGGGTGAGGCTAGGGGTGGATGAGGTGAGGCTAGGGGTGGATGAGGTGAGGCGAGGGGTGGATGAGGTGAGGCGAGGGGTGGATGAGGTGAGGGGAGGGTGGATGATGTGAGGCGAGGGGTGGATGAGGTGAGGTGAGGGGTGGATGAGGTGAGGTGAGGGGTGGATGAGGTGAGGTGAGGGGTGGATGAGGTGAGGGGTGGATGAGGTGAGGCGAGGGGTGGATGAGGTGAGGCGAGGGGTGGATGAGGTGAGGTGAGGGGTGGATGAGGTGAGGTGAGGGGTGGATGGGGTGAGGCTAGGGGTGGATGAGGTGAGGCTAGGGGTGGATGAGGTGAGGCGAGGGGTGGATGAGGTGAGGCTAGGGGTGGATGAGGTGAGGCGAGGGGTGGATGAGGTGAGGCGAGGGGTGGATGAGGTGAGGCGAGGGGTGGATGAGGTGAGGCGAGGGGTGGATGAGGTGAGGTGAGGGGTGGATGAGGTGAGGTGAGGGGTGGATGAGGTGAGGTGAGGGGTGGATGAGGTGAGGGGTGGATGAGGTGAGGCGAGGGTGGATGAGGTGAGGCGAGGGTGGATGAGGTGAGGTGAGGGGTGGATGAGGTGAGGCGAGGGGTGGATGAGGTGAGGTGAGGGGTGGATGAGGTGAGGTGAGGGGTGGATGAGGTGAGGGGTGGATGAGGTGAGGCGAGGGTGGATGAGGTGAGGCTAGGGGTGGATGAGGTGAGGCGAGGGGTGGATGAGGTGAGGCGAGGGGTGGATGAGGTGAGGCGAGGGGTGGATGAGGTGAGGCGAGGGGTGGATGAGGTGAGGCGAGGGGTGGATGAGGTGAGTCGAGGGGTGGATGAGGTGAGGCGAGGGTGGATGAGGTGAGTCGAGGGGTGGATGAGGTGAGGCGAGGGGTGGATGAGGTGAGTCGAGGGGTGGATGAGGTGAGGCGAGGGTGGATGAGGTGAGGCGAGGGGTGGATGAGGTGAGGCGAGGGGTGGATGAGGTGAGGCGAGGGTGGATGAGGTGAGGCGAGGGGTGGATGAGGTGAGTCGAGGGGTGGATGAGGTGAGGCGAGGGGTGGATGAGGTGAGTCGAGGGGTGGATGAGGTGAGGCGAGGGGTGGATGAGGTGAGGCGAGGGTGGATGAGGTGAGTCGAGGGGTGGATGAGGTGAGTCGAGGGGTGGATGAGGTGAGGCGAGGGGTGGATGAGGCGAGGCGAGGGGTGGATGGGGTGAGGCGAGGGTGGATGAGGTGAGTCGAGGGGTGGATGAGGTGAGGCGAGGGGTGGATGAGGCGAGGCGAGGGGGTGGATGGGGTGAGGCGAGGGGTGGATGAGGTGAGTCGAGGGTGGATGAGGTGAGGCGAGGGTGGATGAGGCGAGGCGAGGGGTGGATGGGGTGAGGCGAGGGGTGGATGAGGTGAGTCGAGGGGTGGATGAGGTGAGGCGAGGGGTGGATGAGGCGAGGCGAGGGGTGGATGGGGTGAGGCTAGGGGTGGATGAGGTGAGGCTAGGGGTGGATGAGGTGAGGCGAGGGGTGGATGAGGTGAGGCTAGGGGTGGATGAGGTGAGGCTAGGGGTGGATGAGGTGAGGCGAGGGGTGGATGAGGTGAGGTGAGGGGTGGATGAGGTGAGGTGAGGGGTGGATGAGGTGAGGTGAGGGGTGGATGAGGTGAGGGGTGGATGAGGTGAGGTGAGGGGTGGATGAGGCTAGGGGTGGATGAGGTGAGGCGAGGGGTGGATGAGGTGAGGCGAGGGTGGATGAGGTGAGGTGAGGGGTGGATGAGGTGAGGTGAGGGGTGGATGAGGTGAGGTGAGGGGTGGATGAGGTGAGGGGAGGATGAGGTGAGGTGAGGGGTGGGTGAGGTGAGGTGAGGGGTGGGTGAGGTGAGGTGAGGGGTGGATGAGGTGAGGTGAGGGGGTGGGTGAGGTGAGGTGAGGGGTGGGTGAGGTGAGGGGTGGATGAGGTGATGTGAGGGGTGGATGAGGTGAGGTGAGGGGTGGATGAGGTGAGGTGAGGGGTGGATGAGGTGAGGTGAGGGGTGGATGAGGTGAGGTGAGGGGTGGATGAGGTGAGGTGAGGGGTGGATGAGGTGAGGGGTGGATGAGGTGAGGTGAGGGGTGGGTGAGGTGAGGTGAGGGGTGGGTGAGGTGAGGTGAGGGGTGGGTGAGGTGAGGTGAGGGGTGGGTGAGGTGAGGTGAGGGGTGGATGAGGTGATGTGAGGGGTGGATGAGGTGATGTGAGGGGTGGATGAGGTGAGGTGAGGGGTGGATGAGGTGAGGGGTGGATGAGGTGAGGCGAGGGGTGGATGAGGTGAGGTGAGGGGTGGATGAGGTGAGGTGAGGGGAGCAGATGTGTTTTTGTCTATCCTGAAAGAAATCTGTCCCGTTAAAAAAAAACAACTCCAGGTTTATTTGATCAATCAGAGCTTTTACCATTATATACTGTGAGGTCTGATATTCTCTGTTACAGAAATACTGCACTGCAGTCAGACTTATGAACAAAAGGCCTGGAAATGTGAGCACTCTCAAAGCTCTGTATCCTAACAACGGGGAATGTTATACATCAGAAAGATTCAACGTCCTTTCTCAATGTCACTCCCAAACAGTCCTAAATATGTATGTGTACACATACTGTTTGTCTGGTTAGAGATGTTTTCATGTTATATTTGACTCTGTTCAGATGAATCCTTAATGCATTCCCATCTAATTGCCACCAGGAAGGGAATATGAACCAACCATTGGAGACCCAACGTAACATTTAAGTGACAGGCAAAAGCTCAGAGGTTTTATACAGCCCTTCTCAGGGGAATAGGACCAACTGGAATATCTAGTAGTCAGGGGGATTTACAGACTTCTGCTGATGGAAGCCACAGTACATTTAGATAGATATTATAACACACTTCTTTGTTTGTCGTTCAGATGGATGTAAAAGAGTGAATGTTTTTCACCACTTTTTATGATGGGATAACCTCATCTGAGACCCGAAGACTTGCATTAGCTCCCTGGGCGAATGCCTCGACTTCAGCTCAGCAGGCTAGCACAGCCTTGTGGCCTTTTATTTATTTATTTTAACTTTTATTTCACCTCCATTTAATCAGGTAGGCTAGTTGAGAACAAGTTCTCATTTGCAACTGCGACCTGGCCAAGATAAAGCAAAGCAGTTCGACACATACAACAACACAGAGTTACACATGGAATAAAAAAACATACAGTCAATAAAACAGTAGAACAAAAGAAAACAAAAAGTCTATATACAGTGAGTGCAAATGAGGTAAGATAAGGGAGTTAAGGCAATAAATAGGCCATGGTGGGCGAAGTAATTACAATATGGCAATTAAACACTGGAATGGTAGACGTTCAGAAGATGGATGTGCAAGTAGAGATACTGGGGCCTTGAGGAGACCCAGGTAGGAACACCAGTAAGTTACAAGCTCATAGATGATAATATCATGGGGTTTAAATCCCTATACTTTCACCAATCAAGCCTCTTGCAGATCAACGATGATGAAGGGAAGGAGGAAGCAGAGTCATTGGAAAAGTATCAGGACGCAGACTCAGCTCGGGAAATGTCTGACCACGTCTGGTTTGGATTTGGCACTGGTGTATATGAACTACACACATCAAGACACAGTGACACACACACACACACACACACACACACACACACACACACACACACACACACACACACACACACACACACACACACACACACACACACACACACACACACACACACACACACACACACACACAT
>NW_027003552.1:149336-154336 GCF_036934945.1 Oncorhynchus masou masou
AAAACTAACTCCAAATCCTTTGTGCGGTTGAGTATTAAAAAAGCTGCTTGTGGTGTTTAATGGAAATCTAATTTGGATATGCGCCTTACCGAAAGATAACAGAGTTAATGAAGTTGGAGATAAGTCATTTAATTTACCCACCACCCCTATCGAGAGAGATAAGCAATGTAATGGAGGGTTGGGAAAGTGTTATTTAAGACTAGAGAAAATGGATGAACTTTTAGCCTCCGCGGATGGATTGGGGGTGGTGAGATTATTTACCCCTTTATCTCCCCAATTTCGTAGTATCCAATTATTAGTAGTTACTATCTTGTCTCATTGCTACAACTCCCGTACAGGCTCGGGAGAGACGAAGGCCGTAAGTCACACGTGCCAGGTGCATGGTGTTTCCTCTGACACATTGGTGCGGCTGGCTTCCGGGTTGGACGCGTACCGTGTTAAGAAGCAGTGTGGCTTGGTTGGGTTGTGTTTCGGAGGACGTATGACTTACGACCTTCGTCTCTCCGGAGCCCGTACGGGAGTGTTAGCGCGCACTGCGCCCGGCCCGCCACAGGAGTCGCTAGTGCGCGATGAGACAAGGATATCCCTATCGGCCAAACCCTTCCTAACCCGGACGACGCTAGGCCTATTGTGCGTTGCCCCACGGACCTCCCAGTCGCGGCCGGCTGCGACAGAGCCTGGGTGCGAACCCAGAGTCTCTGGTGGCACAGCTAGCGCTGCAATGCAGTGTTCTACACCACTGCACCACCTGGGAGGCCGGAGGGGACATTTTTACTTTTATGTGAAAACGTTGAACGCCTGGTATTTTTTGTTGGTAAAAAACATTGTAGAGAGAACGACCTTCATTCTAATAGGAAATACTGAGAATCATTTTAATTTCAATTAATGTGGACAAACTGATTTACAAATGTATTTATTAGTTTGCAAAAAAAAGTAGATTGCTCTGTTACACAGCAGGTCCCAGAAGATAGTAAAGCTAGATTCAGAAGAGAGGCTTGTTCCAGTAAATCACAGTTTTCTTCTCCCTTCTGGGAGGAAAAGATCAACTCCATAGGGGGGTTCTTACTGCCTCTTTCTGAGGTAAAGTTTGCCCAACAATCGACTTAGCAGTGGTGTACGGTACAGTGAAACACAACTTCCTCCTAAGAATGATTACACACTCAAAATAGCAGACCTACTTTCCAGCCGGATGCAATTTCTTCCTGTCTTTATTTTCTATTTTTTCTCTGCAGCCCATCTGTGGTGTGATTATCATAAACTCTTTTACCTTCGCAGGGTCATGGAGAGAAGATGACGAATCGTCTAGTTATGAACCGCACAGCAATACCGCTTGGCTTCTTGGGTCTGGAGATGCTGTCACAGGCAGTCTGATGTGCGAGGACATTTTAGAAGTACCGTGACTCACTTGAAGAGTGTGAGGCACATCTCAGCTACCATGACAACACTTCAAAGTGGAGCCTGAGAAATCTGTCTAATTTTACTTATTCTTTTAAAATATTTATATTCCCCAACTGCTATTTTCAGACTGTCCAGGAGCTTGATAAAAGGAGGGAAAGAATGTCCCCGTTTTTTTTCTTGGATAGGAAATTAGGCGCGTGGATAATCTACTCTTCACAGGGTCGAGCAACGACTGTCTGCAATGACTGGCTGGAGAACATGATGAGAGAGCCGTAGTTGATATACTGTATCTGACATTATGAACCACGGCCAGGATATCCACGACAACCACTTATGTAGCCTGGGTTGTATATCATCGCTATGGGTAACCAGTTAGACAGGACAGTGTGGATGCACACATTTTGAGTGGTAGGCTATTTCAACGTTTTTCACTTGATAACAGGTTGCCGTTATCAGGCACCTAGAAGTCAGTTATCTGTTGAGCGTTTACAACTGGGTCGTCGACAACACACACTTCTTCACAACAACCACCTGGTGTGTAACAGATGGAAATGCAGGAAGACTGGACTGTAACAGCTTGCTGCCTCTTCCAATCTGGTTTTGGAGGGTTGAGGTTGTTAACACACACACACACACGCACACACACACACACACACGCACATGCACGTGCGCGCACGCGCACATGCACATGCACGCGCACGCTCACACACACACACACACACACATGCACACGCACACGCGCACACACACACACACACACACACAAACTCTCCCTCTCTCGCTCTAAAGGATCCGTCTTCTCCGCCCAACATGTTATCCAGTCAGTGGGAAGTCCTGCAGCACTCTGCTGTTGGCCCATGAAATGAGCTGCTCTCTGCTCCCCGGCCCTCACTGCTCTGCCATGGTGTCTAATTTTGGGCTCCAGTGGCCAGAACTTGTGTTTTGTGACCCTGGAGCTGGTACAACAGACACAACAGAAATATATTCCTAAAACCATAGCATTGGTTCTTCTGTTTTAATGTAAAGTTTTAGAGATCATTCAGGTGTGTTCACTATGTCATTTACCTTGACTTTTTAATCCATTAAGGCCACTATACGGTAATTCACTTTAAGACTGGTTTTAAAATGCATTGAATTACAGGGAAGGAGTGTCTGAACTAGTCAGACGAGTGGGACTCCACCGATGGTCCTTCAGCAAGTCTATTTAAAGCCCATTAGTAAAGCTGTGATGGGGCCTCCTTTCAGTCCTGTAATAGACGAGCTTTTCACTGACCCCATGTTGATTACATCGCTCCACCGTCTCTCTTCGGTGGCAGAGCGCGGCCCTAAATCAAGTCACTTAACCCCCCATCAGTCTCACCCTTTATTTCGGGGGTTTAGCAACACTATTCTGCTCACAGTTTCTGGTGTTGAAGAGCGAAGTAGGTAGCTAACGTGTGGATCGTTTTCTGACATCAAAAAACAGAAGGAGGAGAGTGAGAACAAACGAAACGGGAGGAGAAAAATGTTTTGGACGACACCCTGACATTGGTTGTAATTTCTTACCCCTTTTATTAAATAATAAGGCCGTTTTTGGAAGCATAAAGGAGATTGCTGGTATCCTCTAAGTTAAATTGGTCACTGTTTTTACCCAGCACTGCAGAAAATGGAAGACAGGAGCGGATCCCACAGTGAATACTTCAGTAATGAGACAGTACTTTGCCCACACCACTGTTGATTAGCAGAGAGAAAACAAGTATATCACATTCTTTCTGTTTTCCATTCAGCAGCATTAGTTAGTCTTTTTCTCGTGGAGGTGGTGTGGAAGTTGATCGTACGAGAGGCAAACATATTCACATATTCTTAGTTCTAAGACTAGCTGCTGTTCTTTGCCCACTCAGTAATAGTGAGAAAAACACACAATTTTCCAACTAGCTGATTGATAGCCTCAGGGTGGGGTAATTCTCAAAAAGTTGTGCAGATTTTTTCCCAGAATCTCTATTCTAAGGATGTAGAGATGTTGTATTCCGTTAGAATTCTACCACAGGAGACAGACTAATGGTTTGCTGCCTAACCATGTAGACCTAGATACGTCTGGGGTCCTTTAGCAGACGCTTTCAGCCAAAGGGACTAACCCAGTCATATACCTCACTCCGTACACTTTGATTTTTCCACATTTAAAAAAAAATCCCTTTTCTTAAAATATAAATGAATTCCCACTAGTTGGACTAGTTGGAATTGGAATCCAGCCTTTTCGGAATTGGAATCCGGCCTTTTCAGAATTGGAATCCAGCCTTTTCGAAATTGGAATCCAGCCTTTTCGGAATTGGAATCCGGCCTTTTCAGAATTGGAATCCAGCCTTTTCGAAATTGGAATCCAGCCTTTTCGGAATTGGAATCTGGCCTTTTCAGAATTGGAGTCCAGCCTTTTCGAAATTGGAATCCAGCCTTTTTGGAATTGGAATCCAGCCTTTTGGAATTGGAATCCAGCCTTTTCGGAATTGGAATCCAGCCTTTTCGGAATTAGAATCCAGCCTTTTCGGAATTGGAATCCAGCCTTTTTGGAATTGGAATCCAGCCTTTTCGGAATTGGAATCCAGCCTTTTCGGAATTGGAATCCAGCCTTTTCGGAATTGGAATCAAGCCTTTTCGGAATTGGAATCCAGCCTTTCGTATAAGAGGTAGGATAGTAGAAGTACAATTCTATGGCACATTCATTCTGATTAAACCAAAAACAGACCCTGTCATCAGCTGTTGAGAGAGTGAAGTGTCTGGAGTAGAGGAGATCAGGACTCAACAGCCTCCAGCAGAACAGACACTTCTCAACCAGGGAAAAGACAAGCCACTAAATATCCATAAATGAGGGATGACTTGACCATCAGAAAACTGCTATTCTATTGGTGCATTGTGTTCAATAATGGCATAGACTGACCGTACATACTGAGACCTGTGTACTTTAACAAGTAGAATGCTAAAGTCATAAAAGTTTAACCTTACCATAATGAAATATACAGATGTGTAGAATGCCAAGAGATAATCTGATGTTTTAGTTTCCTGTAAGCGATATGACCCGAGTCCTCAACCTAGCAAATCAACTCCAGCGGGAGGTATCCATCGAAGATATTTTCTGTTGAATGTGGAGAAGCATGAGCCAAGGTACAGTATATCACCCTCATGTTGGTATCACAACATTATAAACAGGGTACCAGTGAGGTAGTGTATATTACCCTCATGTTGGTATCACAACATTATAAACAGGGTAGGTAGTGTATATTACCCTCATGTTGGATTCACAACATACAGATCATTATAAACAGGGTACCAGGGTTCCAATGAGTTATATGTGCAGATGTTTGTGTGTGATGTAAGTGTGATGCATGTGTGTGTGTGATGTGTTTGTAATGTTGTCCCTTTTCAAGTTTAGGTTTTTAACCAGGATATCGAGATGGACCACATATGTTGGGGAAAGTGAACCTCTTTTATGAAAGCTTTCAAAAATGTTTAAGCGTTTGTAAACATGCAGAGCCTCATAGTATGTTTTGAAAACTTCAGTCCTAATGATGCCAACTGACATAAACTGTTGAAGGGTCTCGAAGGGGTACGACGAGCCCTAAATCAGGTGA
>NW_027003552.1:159336-161836 GCF_036934945.1 Oncorhynchus masou masou
GCCAATACCCACAGGGAAGGGGTGTGCATGGACCCCATTCCAACCAAACTACTGAAAGAGCTGCTTCCTGTGCTTGGCCCTCTATGTTGAACATAATAAACGGCTCTCTATCCACTGGATGTGTACCAAACTCACTAAAAGTGGCAGTAATAAAGCCTCTCTTGAAAAAGCCAACCCTTGACCCAGAAAATATAAAAAACTTTCGGCCTATATCGAATCTTCCATTCCTCTCAAACAAATTTGAAAAAGCTGTTGCGTAGCAACTCATTGCCTTCCTGAAGACAAACAATGTCTACGAAATGCTTCAGTCTGGTTTTAGACCCCATCATAGCACTGAGACTGCACTTGTGAAGGTGGTAAATTACCTTTTTAATGGCGTCAGACCGAGGCTCTGCATCTGTCCTGGTGCACCTAGACCTTAGTGCTGCTTTTGATACCATCGATCACCACATTCTTTTGGAGAGATTGGAAACCCAAATTGATCTACACGGACAAGTTCTGGACTGGTTTAGATCTTATCTGTTGGAAAGATATCAGTTTGTCTCCGTGAATGGTTTGTCCTCTGACAAATCAACTCTAAATGTCGGTGTTCCTCAAGGTTCCGTCTTAGAACCACTATTTTTTTCACTATATATTTTACCTCTTGGGGATGTCATTAGAAAACATAATGTTAACTTTCACTGCTATGACACACAGCTGTACATTTCAATGAAACATGGTGAAGCCCCAAAATTGCTAGAAGCCTGTGTTTCAAGACGTAAGGAAGTGGATGGCTGCAAACTTTCTACTTTTAAACTCGGACAAAACAGAGATGCTTGTTCTAGGTCCCAAGAAACAAAGAAATCTTCTGTTGAATCTGACAATTAATATTGATGATTGTACAGTCGTCTCAAATAAAACTGTGAAGGACCTCGGTCTTACTCTGGACCCTGATCTCTCTTTTGACGAACATATCAACACTGTTTCAAGGACAGCTTTTTTACATTTACATAACATTGAAAAAATCAGAAATGTTCTGTCAAAAAAATGATGCAGAAAGATGTATCCCATGCTTTTGTTACTTCTAGGTTAGACTACTGCAATGCTCTACTTTCCGGCTACCCAGATAAAGCACTAAATAAACTTCAGTTTAACACGGCTAATACATTTTTTACTAGAGCCAAAGAATTTGATCATATTACTCCAGTGTTAGCCTATCTCCACTGGCTACCTGTTAAGGTAAGGGCTGATTTCAAGGCTTTATTGCTAACCTACAAAGCATTACATGGGCTTGCTCCTACCTATCTTTCCGATTTGGTCCTGCCGTACATACCTACACGTACGCTACGGTCACAAGACGCAGGCCTCCTAATTGTCCCTAGAATTTCTAAGCAAACAGCTGGAGGCAGGGCTTTCTCCTATAGAGCTCCATTTTTATGGAATGGTCTGCCTACCCATGATTGAGATGCACACTCAGTCTCAACCTTTCATTCTTTATTGAAAACTAATCTCTTCAGTAGGTCCTAAGATTGAGTGTAGTCTGGCCCAGGAGTGTGAAGGTGAACGGAAAGGCACTGGAGCAACGAACCGCCCTTGCTGTCTCTGTATGTCCGGTTCCCCTCTCTCCACTGGGATTCTCTGCCTCCAACACCTGATTACAGGGGTTACTGGCTTACTGGTGCTGCTCCATGCCGTCCCTAGTAGGGGTGCGTCACTTGAGTGGGTTGAGTCACTGACGTGGGCTTCCATTCTGGGTTGGCGCCCCCCTTGGGTTGTGCCGTGGCAGAGATCTTTGTGGGCTACACTCGGCCTTGTCTCAGGATGGTAAGTTGATGGTTGAAGATATCCCACTAGTGGTGTGAGGGCTGTGCTTTGGCAAAGTTGGTGGGGTTATATCCTGCCTATTTGGCCTTGTCCGGGGGAATCATCAGATGGGGCTACAGTGTCTCCTGACCCCTCCTGTCTCAGCCACCAGTATTTATGCTGCAGTAGTTTATGTGTCGGGGGGCTAGGGTCAGTCTGTTATATCTGGAGTATTTCTCCTGTCTTATCCAGTGTCCTGTGTGAATTTAAGTATGCTCTCCCTAATTATCTCTTTCTCTCTTGCTTTCTCTCTCTCAGAGGACCTGAGCCCTAGGACCATGCCTCCGGACTACCTGGCATGATGACGCCTTGTTATACCCCAGTCCACCTGGCCGTGCTGCTGCTCCTGTTTCAACTGTTCTGCCTGCGGCTATGGAACCCTGGCCTATTCACTGGGATTACTATTATTTGACCATGCTGGTCATTTATGAACATTTGAACATCATGGCCATGTTCTGTTATAATCTCCACCTGACACAGCCAGAAGAGGACTGGCAACCCCTCAAAGCCTGGATCCTCTCTAGGTTTCAACCTAGGTTTTTGCCTTTCTAGGGAGTTTTTCCTAGCCACGGTGCTTCTACACCTGCATTGCTTGCTGTTTGGGGTTTTAGGCTGGGTTTCTGAACAGCACTTTGATATATCAGCTGTTGTAAGAAGG
>NW_027003553.1:0-5295 GCF_036934945.1 Oncorhynchus masou masou
AGTCAGTTTTCATGGTAAAGACTTAAAACTCAGGATTCTCTAATGGAATAGCCCAATGAGGATGTATGTTGAGTTACAGCTTCCTGTGCCAACCGGAAGTGCCATAATTGGTGACTCAGGGGCTGTTTGAATAATAAAAATTGGGATCAACCAAAACAGCGTGTGATTAGACAACTCTATGAACTGTAAATCGTCATTTATCCCAACAGATGTCAAAGAAAAGCTCTCACACACACACACAGCAAGGATGGAGTGACAAAGCGAAAATAAAGACACAGAGCAGGCAATGGCATAAACATAATCCCAAGGTCAGGTGCATGAGTCCAACGAGGTACACTTCTTGATCAGAGTCACTGCCTGAGCGCAGCTACCATGAGAAAAATAGGCCTACATACGATGCCTGCACCACAATGTCATTGATTTTTGGGTGACAGCGGGCGAACCGTTAGGTTTAGAAGGACAATTCAAACACAGGACTGTTCCTAAGTTAGATTGACCCAAAAGGTATTTGATGTACATCACCTTAAAGGTGCCGAGGCCTCTGCATTATTCAACCCTGTGTAGATCAGTCAATTCTCAACTTAAAGACTTAAAACTCAGGATTCCCTAGGTTTCTATGTCAGTCAAGACATGTGTGTATTTATAGCTTCCTGTGCCAACCGGAAGTGCCATAATTGGTGACTCAGGGGCTGTTTGGAAGGGTTAAAAATCAGATCTGTCCAAAACTTCATATGTGTGATTAGACAACCCCCATGAACTGTAAATCAGTCATTTTTCCCAACAGATGTCAAAGAAAAGCTCTCACACACACACAGCAAGGATGGAGTGACAAAGCGTGGTGTTTAAAGACACAGAGAGCAGGCAATGGCATAAACATAATCCCAAGGCCGTGCCGAGTCCAACGAGGTGCCCCTCTTGACCGTAGCTCGCTCGGTCTGAGCGCAGCGACCATGAGAAAAATAGGCCCACAATGATGCCTGCACCACAATGTCATTGGATTTTGGGTGACAGCGGCGGAACCGTTAGGTTTAGAAGGACAATTCAAACACAGGACTGTTCCTAAGGTCCTCCCGATCTGTGCAAGCCTAACCTTGACTGTGTGGCATTAACCTTTCACAGTTAAAAGAAGGTGTTTACAAAAAAACAGTGTGCATTGACTTCTCTCCCCATAGGAATACATTGCCTGCTCCCTAAATACAACCTGGGGTCTTTATGGGTTATGAATGCTGTATGAACCTGTCTTCTATGACATTCCATCAGACCACTATGAGGTCTACCTGTGTCGATTCTAAGCTTCCTGGAGCAACCGGAAGTGGTTAGATTGACCCAAAAGGTATTTGGATGTACATCACCTCGAAAGGTGCCGAGGCCTCTGCATTATTCAACCCTGTGTAGATCAGTCAATTCTCAACTTAAAGACTTAAAACTCAGGATTCCCTAGGTTTCTATGTCAGTCAAGACATGTGTGTATTTATAGCTTCCTGTGCCAACCGGAAGTGCCATAATTGGTGACTCAGGGGCTGTTTGGAAGGGTTAAAAAAATCAGATCTGTCCAAAACTTCATATGTGTGATTAGACAACCCCCATGAACTGTAAATCAGTCATTTTTCCCATAAAAATTCAAAGGAAAAATAAATCACACAGATACACAACTTGGATGGAGGGACGTATTGGGGTGTGTAGAGACTGACAGTGCCTCCAATAGTTAGCTTTGTTCGAGCTAAAAAAGAACCGTCAGACCTAGAGTTCGAAACTTTAGAATCCTGTTCTAGACCTCAGGTAGATAGTGCGTGGTGAGTTACGGCGCTCTAGGAGGTTCTCGGACCGAGAAACAGCGAACATTTGCAATGACTTCAATTCATTTTGACCATTACGAAAATGGCGACATTTAGAAATGTCCCAGAGACACAAGACTAGGTGCATTGTGACCGTCTCGGCCCATAGAGACAGAACCCAACATCTCGGTCCGATAGCTCATTCAAGGACCCCGTAGCAAGGCATTGAAAAAGTGGATTTTCAGCACCAATTAGGCTTTTACCGGACACCAAATGACCTATCGGGCCGAAATCGGATTCGGGGTCGCCTCACATAGGACTACACATAATGTCCGAACTGGCCCCGCAGCTAGAAAGTAACTATGTGTTTTATGGTTTTTTAATGTTTTGTACCGAAGGCCTTGTGAATTTTGGGCCAGCTCTGAAGTATGTTATACTTGGCTCCTAAATGAGTTGGGAAAAGTGGGTTTGGTGTCAGTTTGTATCAGTTTGGTGTCAGAATGATATCAAATTGACTGATGGACGGTGACTTGCAGGTGACTCTGTCCATTAGCAATATGTTTAAGTGGTGAGGTACCATCACCAAAGCTACATTCTGAAATCAACCCAAACGAGCTGATGGGAGAGGTACCAGTATCACTGCCAGGTCATCCTAGGTCATCGGGCCAGCTCAATTTGGCATTCCTGCAAAAATTTTATGGCATGACAAATTGGTGAGTGACTGCCCAGTTAACATTTGCAAATACAGTTTTAACAGTGAGAAAACATCACCAAATGGACATTCTGAAATCAACCCAAACGAGTGATGGAGAGGTACCAGTATCACTGCCAAGCCATCCCGAGTTCATCGGGCCAGTCAATTTGGCATTCCTGCAAAATTTTAGTGACTTTGCAAAAGTAAGGAACATTTGCAATATGTTTTAATATGAGGTACCATCACCAAAAGCCATTCTGAAATCAACCCAAACGAGCCATGGAGAGGTAATACCAGTATCACTGCCCAGACATCCTCGAGGTCATCGGGCCAGTCAATTTGGCATTCCTGCATGATTTTATGGCATGACAAAAAGTGAAGTTAACATATGGCAAATGCACAGGACTTTGCAACAGTGAGAAAACATCACCAAAAGGACATTCTGAAATCAACCCAAACGCAGTGATGGAGAGGTACTCAGGAATCACTGCCAAGCCATCCCGGAATGTCATCGGGCCAGTCAATTTGGCAGAGCCTGATGCATTTTTATGGCATGACAAATTGTAATGGTGAAGGAACATTGGCAAATGCATGTTTTAACAGTGAGGAAACATCACCAAATGGACATTCTGAAATCAACCCAAACGAGTGATGGAGAGGTACTTTAGTCACTGCCCAGACATCCCTATGTCATCGGGCCAGTCAATTTGGCATTCCTGCATGATTTTTATGGCATGACAAATTGGTGATGGTGACTGCCCAGTTAACCATATGGCAAATGCACAGTGACTTTGCAAAAGTGAGAAAACATGACCAAATGGACATTCTGAAATCAACCAAACAATGGCATCACCATAGTGTCCAGACTATCCGAGTCCAACGAGGTGCCCCACTTGACCGTAGCTCGCTCGGTCTGAGCGCAGCGACCATGAGAAAAATAGGCCCAATATGAAGCCTTCACCAGTACGTCATTTGATTTTGGGTGACAGCTGCGGAACCGTTAGGTTTAGAAAGACAATTCAACCACAGTGACTGTTCCTGGAGGTCCTCCTGATCTGTCCAAGCCTATCCTTGACCGTGTGACATTAACCTTCACAGTCAAAAGAAGGTGTTTACAAAAAAAACAGTGTTCATTGACTTCTCTCCCATAGGAATATATTGGCTGCTCCACTAAATACAACCTGGGAGTCAGTATATGCCCAGTTATGAATGTTGTATGAACCTGTCTTTTGGTACCAGTCCATCAGACCACTATAAGGTCTACCTGTTTCGAACTAAGCTTCCTGACCAACCGGAAGTGGTCCAAATCAACCCTAAAAGTGAGATACCCATACACTGCCTGCAATTTGATGGACATAGTGCATTGAACCCTGTGTAAATCAGTCAGTTTTCATGGTAAAGACTTAAAACTCAGGATTCTCTAATGGAATAGCCCAATGAGGATGTATGTTGAGTTACAGCTTCCTGTGCCAACCGGAAGTGCCATAATTGGTGTCTCATGGGCTGTTTGGAGGGGTTAAAAATATCAGATCTTTTCCAAAACTTCATATATATGATTAGGCAACATGAACTGTAAATCAGTCATTTTTCCCAGTTAAAAATTCAAAGGAAAAACTAAATCACACAGATACACAACATGGATGGAGGGAAATCAATTGGGGGTGAGATCAGACAGTGCTCTCCATCTGATAGCTTTGAATGACATCAAATTGACTGATGGACAGTGACTTGCTGTGACTTTATAAAAGCAAGGAACATTTGCAATATGTTTTAACAGTGAGGTACCATCACCAAAAGCGACATTCTGAAATCAACCCAAACGAGCGATGGAGAGGTACCAGTATCACTGCCCAGACATCCCGAGGTCATCGGGCCAGTCAATTTGGCATTCCTGCATGATTTTTATGGCATGACAAATTGGTGATGGTGACTGCCCAGTTAACCATATGGCAAATGCACAGTGACTTTGAAAGAGTGAGAAAAATCACCAAATGGACATTCTGGAATCGACCCTAACGAGTGATGGAGAGGTACCAGAATCACTGCCAAGCCATCCCGAGTTCATCGGGCCAGTCAATTTGGCATTCCTGCAAAAATTTTCAGTGACTTTGCAAAAGTAAGGAACATTTGCAATATGTTTTAACAGTGAGGTACCATCACCAAAAGCGACATTCTGAAATCAACCCAAACGAGCCATGGAGAGGTACCAGTATCACTGCCCAGCCATCCCGAGGTCATCGGGCCAGTCAATTTTGGCATTCCTGCAAAAATTTTCAGTGACTTTGCAAAAGTAAGGAACATTTGCAATATGTTTTAACAGTGAGGCACCATCACTAAAGCGACATTCTTTGAAATCAACCCAAACGAGCCATGGAGAGGTACCAGCATCACTGCCCAGACATCCCTATGTCATCGGGCCAGTCAATTTGGCATTCCTGCATGATTTTTATGGCATGACAAATTGGTGATGGTGACTGCCCAGTTAACCATATGGCAAATGCACAGTGACTTTGCAAAGAGTGAGAAAACATGACCAAATGGACATTCTGAAATCAACCCTAACGAGTGATGGAGAGGTACCAGTATCACTGCCCAAGCCATCCCGAGGTCATCGGCCAGTCAATTTGGCATTCCTGCAAAATTTTCAGTGACTTTGGTAAAAGTAAGGAACATTTGCAATATGTTTTAACAGTGAGGTACCATCACCAAAAGCGACATTCTGAAATTCTGAACTCAAACGAATGGGTGGAGAGGTACCAGTATCATCGCTCCAGCCATCCCCCGAGGTCATCGGGCCAGTCAATTTGGCATTCCTGCATGATTTTA
>NW_027003554.1:0-5292 GCF_036934945.1 Oncorhynchus masou masou
GCACATATGTCAGAGTCAAGGCCCGCGGGCCACATCCGACCCCGCAGAAGGTTTTTTACGGCCTCCTGGGATGATCTTGATTTATTATTAGAGACCGGCCCGCAGACCGCAGCAAGCCGGCAGCCCGCAGATCTTTTACACGCACCAATACTACATTTCCCACAATGCAACGGTGACGCACCGAGCAGTAGGCTGCTTCATTTCAATATTTATTGGCACAGCAGTCGTCAGCATCACAGTAAAATTAACTTTCAGATACCCATCAAAAATGGCAAAACGGAAGGTGGACACTGAGAACCGGGGTTTCAAACAAGGTGGGAGTCGGAGTATATGTTTCACGGAGGTAGCTGGAAAACCTGTGTGTCTTCTGTGTGGAGAAAGTGTGGCGGTACTGAAAGAGTATAATCTGAGACGACATTATGAAACGAAACACGCGGACAAAAACAAGAATATGGACATGGAACAAAGGCTACAAAAGGCAGAGGAATTAAAGCGAGGCCTCAAATCTCGACAGGCTCTGTTCAAAAGCCAAATCACAGGCCAGGCTGCTGTCAAGCCAGTTTTATTTTGGCAGAAGAGATCGCTAAATCAGCCCGCGGCCATTTACGGAGGGGGATTTCATCAAAAACATGCATGATTAAAGTTTGTGACGAAGTTTGCCCAGAAAAAAGGCAACTCTTTTTAAATGTGAGTCTGAGCAGAAACACCATTGCCGAGAGGAGTAGACCAGTTGTCCATCAATCTAAAAGAGCAGCTTGTGAAAAGGGAAAGATTTCATTGCATATTCCTTGGCTGTGGATGAGAGCAATCACATTTCTGACATTGCCCAGTTGTCAATTTTCATCCATGGAGTGGACTCCAGCCTAAGCGTATAGAGGAAGCTATTTTACGTCCTATGTATGGCACAAATCACGGGCATGATTTGTATGAAGAGGTGTCAAGATGTGTAAATGAGATGGAGCTGCCTTGGGAAAAACTCGTGGGTTTGACAACCGACGGAGCACCTGCGATGTGTGGACACAGGAGCGGACTGGTGGCGAAGATACGGAAAAGATGCAAGAGGAAAACGCGACAGGTGAGCTGACAGCTTATCATTGTATCATACACCAGGAAGCGTTGTGCGGTAAAGCCTTGAAAATGGAGCATGTAATGAGCATCATCACGCGCACAGTTAACTTTATCAGAGCCAAAGGTTTGAATCACCGCCAGTTCAAGGCATTTCTGACGGAGTTAGAAACGGAGCATGGTGATTTGCCTTATCACACAGAGGTGCGATGGCTAAGCCAGGGAAAGGTGCTTCAAAGATGTTTCGAGCTTCGTGAGGAGATTTGTCTGTTCTTGGACAGCAAAGGGAAAGACACAACACAACTCCGAGACGAAATGTTTCTGTGTGAAATGGCTTTTCTGTGTGACATTACGAGTCATCTGAATGCAATGAACTTGCAGCTGCAGGGTCGGGATCATGTCATCTCTGATATGTACAGTACAGTGAAGGCATTTAAAACCAAACTGACTCTGTGGGAGGCGCAGATGCGGAAAGAAAATTTGAGCCACTTTCCCAGCTGCCAGACCATGAAGAGAAGCTCTCTACCAGTGCGTTCCCGAGCGCACAGTTGGCTGATAAAATAGGTATGCTTGCCGCTGACTTTCGGCGCCGATTTGCTGACTTTGAAGCACAAAAAAGCAGGTTGGAACTGCTCGGTAACCCATTTGCTGTTGACGTGGAAAGCTCACCACCAAACCTCCAAATGGAGTTGATTGACCTCAATGCAATGATGCACTGAGGGCAAAATATGCGGCAGTGGGTGCTGCGGAGTTCGCCCGTTTCCTCCCCGACACAATGCCCCAGCTGCGCATCCAGGCTGCTCAAACGTTGTCTATGTTTGGCAGCACATACCTGTGTGAACAACTTTTTTCTTTGATGAACCTGAACAAAACATCACACAGAAGTCGACTTACTGCTGAACACCTCCACTCAATTCTGAGGATTTCCTCAGCTCAGAGCCCTACCGAACATTGATGAACTTGTGGAAAAGATGGGACACCACCAAGTATCACCCTCAACCTCAAACAAGTGAACATTACTGTGCAATCACATATTTAGAGTTTTTACTCAGTTCAAGTTTAAAAGTTAAAGTTTAATATTTGTTTTCACTGCATGTTACTTCTCCTTAAACAAAGTGTTGTTTTTGATTAATAGATTTTTGCACTTTATTTTATTGTATTTCAATCCAATTATATTTTAAAAATATTTCAGTTGAGTGGATGATAGAAAATTGCTATTATTGTTTTTTTCTTTGAAGTAAATTTAGCCCACTTTTGCTAAAATAGAAAATATAGGCTACTGATGGTGCCTTGAATACCGGTTTCTTTCATTTAATGTTCATGTTATGGGGATTTTTATATAAAGGAAATTTGTCTTTTGTGTCTGTTGAAAATTAAAGATTACTGACAGAGCCATAAGAAAATATTGCTTTATTTATCTGATCATATTGGAATATATTTGTTAGGTTTTCAGTAGGTTCAATTAGGTTCACTAGACTATATGCGTCATTTAAAAATTTTTCAATGAACATTCGAACAGTCCGGCCCTCGGCTTGTAGCTAAATTTTTTATTTGGCCCTCCGTCCATTTGACTTTGACACCCCTGCTATAGAGGTTGTCAAATATCCAGACCTAGTGGAGGCTCAATGAAGCTTGTCGTCTTGAGTACTTTCTTATTTCATTCTCGTTGGCACCAAAAATTAAAAGCACGTTAGCTAGGACAGAATGCGGTCGGATATTCAAATAATAGGCATATGCAGTTGAAGTCGGAAGTTTACATACACTTAGGTTGGAGTCATTAAACCTCGCTATTCAACCACTCCACAAATGTTTTGTTAACAAACTATAGTATTGGCAAGTCGGTTAGGACATCTACTTTGTGCATGACTCAAGTAATTTTTCCAACAATTGCACACAGACAGATTATTTCACTTATAATTCACTGTATCAACATTTCAGTGGGTCAAAGTTTACATACACTAAGTTGACTGTGCCTTTAAACAGCTTGGGAAATTCCAGAAAATTATGTCATGGCTTTAGAAGCTTCTGAAAAGGCAAATTGACATAATTTGAGTCAATTGGAGGTGTACCTGTGGATGTATTTCAAGGCCTACCTTCAAACTCAGTGCCTCTTTGCTTGACATCATGGGAAAATCTAAAGAAATCAGCCAAGACCTGAGAAAAAAATTGTAGACCTCCACAAGTCTGGTTCATCCTTGGCAACAATTTCCAAACGCCTGAATGTACCACGTTCATCTGTACAAACAATAGTACACAAGAATAAACAGCATGGGACCACACAGCTGTCATACCGCTCGGGAAGGAGATGCGTTCTGTCTCCTAGAGATGAATGTACTTTGGTGCAAAAAGTGCAAATCAATCCCAGAACAACAGCAAAGGACCTTGTGAAGATGCTGGAGGAAATGGGTACAAAGCATCTATATCCACAGTAAAACGAGTCCTATATTGACATAACCTGAAAGGCCGCTCAGCAAGGAAGAAGCCACTGCGCCAAAACTGCCATAAAAAAAGCCAGACTATGGTTTGCAACTGCATATGGGGACAAAGTTTGTACTTTTTGGAGAAATGTCCTCTGGTCTGATGAAACAAAATAGAACTGTTTGGCCATAATGACCATTGTTATTTTTGGAGGAAAAAGGGGAGACTTGCATGCCGAAGAACATCATCCCAACCGTGAAGCACGGGGTGGCAGCAACATGTTGTGGGGTGCTTTGCTGCAGGAGGGACTGGTGCACTTCACAAAATAGATGACATAATGAGGATGGAAAATGATGTGGATATATTGAAGCAACATCTCAAGACCTCAGTCAGGAAGTTAAAGCTTGGTCATAAATTGGTCTTCCAAATGAACAATGACCCCAAACATAAGTCCTGAGTTGTGGCAAAATGGCTTAAGGACAACAAAGTCAAGGTATTGGAGTGGCCATCACAAAGCCCTGACCTCAATCCCATAGAAAATGTGTGGGCAGAACTGAAAAAGCGTGTGCGAGCAAGGAGGCCTACAAACCTGACTCAGTTACACCAGCTGTGTCAGGAGGAATGGGCAAAAACTTGGCCATTGTGGAGAGGTTGGAGTCTGTTTGATTGAGTGTGTGGACAGGTGTCTTTTATACAGGTAATGAGTTCAAACAGGTGCAGTTAATACAGGTAATGAGTGGAGAACAGGAGGGATTCTTAAAGAAAAACTAACATGTCTGTGAGAGCCGGAATTCTTACTGGTTGGTAGGTGATCAAATACTTATGTCATGCAATAATGTGAAAATTAATTACTTAAAAATCAGACAATGTGATTTTCTGGATTTTGTTTTAGATTCTGCTCTCACAGTTGAAGTGTACATATGATAAAAATTATAGACCTCTACATGCTTTGTAAGTAGGAAAACCTGCAAAATCGGCAGTGTATCAAATACTTGTTCTCCCCACTGTAGGTTAGTGTATTTGTGTCTTCTTGCATGTATGTGTGAAAGAGAGTGAATGTTTAAAGTGAAATGTCAGCCACATGAGGGCCCTTTTGGCCTTGCTTGAGATTAAACTCTGGCTTCTATAATAAGGGTGTGTGTGTTCGTGTGTAGCAGGCGGCCCAGCGTTACAACCAGGCCTATGGCCTCCTGCCTCGTATTTCACTGCAGAAAGAAGGCGCTGTGAAACACCATTACACCTGGCGACCGTGGCAGCTTGCCTGTGCCCGGTCCGCACACAGGAGTCGCTAGTGCTCGATGGAACAAGGACAAACCCTCCCCCACCCGGACGACGCTGGGCCAATTGTGCGCCGCCATGGGTCTCCTGGTCATGGCCGGCTGTGACAGAGCCTTTACACAAACCCCAGAATCTCGAGTGGCACAGCTATCACTGCGATCACTAGGACCACTGCGCCACTCCAGGAGGCCCCCTAGGGGCAACTTCTACCTTAAGGTGAAACTGGTGATGGTAATTATGATGGGGGTGATGATGTTCACTGCAGGTCCTGGCTGAGGTGTGTTCGTGGGACCTCGCCCCTGTTCCTGAGCAATACAAGAAGGTCTGTCACAGCCTGGCAGTGGGTGAGTATGTGGACACACACATACCTACTGACCACAGCTGCTCCCGCCCTGCTATATTTCCTGCCACAGAGATGTCTAAACAACACATTGATCACAGAGTTTTGGATCAAAATTATTTTTAGGAACTATTTCTGGCTTAAGAAGGCGGCGAATGCCTTGGAAGGGAATCCTCAAACTGTTTCCAGGT
>NW_027003555.1:0-5292 GCF_036934945.1 Oncorhynchus masou masou
TCCGGTTGGAGCGAGCGGTCGCATCTAC
Source organism: Oncorhynchus masou masou (assembly GCF_036934945.1). Classification (NCBI taxonomy): domain Eukaryota; kingdom Metazoa; phylum Chordata; class Actinopteri; order Salmoniformes; family Salmonidae; genus Oncorhynchus; species Oncorhynchus masou. The sequence continues at coordinate 29 of NW_027003555.1, forward strand.
ACTTCGGTCCGCAGGTAGTATAACTTTTCATTACATTTCATTACATTTCGTTATAGTACAACGGTTTGATTTGTCTTATCTTAGCTAGCTAGCACATAGCCGTCTTGTATCACGACAATTGCATATTATGTATCTGATCGTCCTAACGTATCTGCCCAGCAGCTAGCTAAGCAGCTAGCTAACATCCACTGTCTAGCACTGTAGAAACTATTACACTCAACTGAGCGACTCGATTAGCGTAGTGTCAGCTAGCTACATAGTTGTCTTCGCTGTCTTCGTATCCAGGATAATTGTGCAGTTTAGAGTGTGTAGACTTAGAGTGATTATCTTGGTACCGAGGGTTAGCTAGCCAGCTATTTGTCGTCATAACGTAGGAAATGCTGCTAGCTAGCTAGCCAACAGCTAGCCAACCTCTGGGATTGAACTCCAACTACCCGGTCAACATTCCGCGTCGCTCCACAGGTAGTATCACATTTTTCATTTCACTTCATTACAGTACAACGGTTTGATTTGTTTGATCGTAGCTAGCCAGCTACATAGCCGTCTTTGTATCTAAGACAATTGTGTAGTCTAGAGCGATTTTCTAGGTTAGCTGGCCAGCTATTGTCGGTCTTTCAACGTAGCTAGCCAGCTAGCCCCGAATAGCAGCACTGTAGTAACTATTACAGTACAACGGTTTGTTTTGTTTGATCGTAGCTAGCTAGCTACATAGCCGTCTTTGTATCTAAGTCAATTGTTTTAGCCTAGGGCGATTTTCTAGGTTAGCTGGCCACACGTTCTCTTAACACTACCAGCTGAATAACAGCACTGTAGTAACTATTCCATGATACTACTGTATCATCTTTGTTCAATCAGTTGTTTAGCCTAGGCGTTTCTAGGTTATACAGAGCCACTTCTAACACTGTATCATTTCAATCATTTTAGTCTATAAGATTCTTGCTCCCACTTTCTGAACATTAGATACGTGTAGTCCACTTGTCATTCCAATCTCCTTTGCATTAAGTAGCCTCTTCTGTACCCTGTCAACTATGTGTCTATCTATCCCTGTTCTCTCCTCTCTGCACCTTGGACCATACAAACGCTCCACCGCGTGGCGGGCCACCCTAATCTGGTGTTCCCAGCGCGCACGACCCACGTGGAGTTCCTGGTCTCCGGTACAGCCTCTGGAACTGCCGATCTCGGCCAACAAGGCAGAGTTCATCTCAGCCTATGCCTCCCTCCAGTCCCTCGACTTCCTGGCACTGACGGAAACATGGATCACCACAGATAACACTGCTACTCCTACTGCTCTCTCTTCGTCCGCCCACGTGTTCTCGCACACCCGAGCTTCTGGTCAGCGGGGTGGTAGCACCCGGGATCCTCATCTCTCCCAAGTGGTCATTCTCTCTCTCCCCTTACCCATCTATCTATCGCCTCCTTTGAATTCCATGCTGTCACAGTTACCAGCCCTTTCAAGCTTAACATCCTTATCATTTTAGCCACTCCAGGTTCCCTCAGGAGAGTTCATCCAATGAGCTTGATGCCTTGATGACTCTTTCCTGAAGTTGACTCACCCTCTCACAGTCCTGGGCGACTTTAACCTCCCCCCGTCTACCTTTGACTCATTCCTCTCTGCCTCCTTCTTTCCCTCCTCTCCTCTTTTGACCTCACCCTCTCACCTTCCCCCCTACTCACAAGGCAGGCAATACGCTCGACCTCATCTTTACTAGATGCTGTTCTTCCACTAACCTCATTTGCAACTCCCCTCCAAATTCTCCGACCACTACCTTGTATCCTTTTCCCTCTCGCTCTCATCAACACTTCCACACTGCCCCTACTCGGATGGTATCGCGCCGTCCCAACCTTCGCTCTCTCTCCCCATCTCTCTCTCCTCTTCCATCCTATCATCTCTTCCCTCTGCTCATACCTTCTCCAACCTTTCTCCTGAGTCTGCCTCCTCAACCCTCCTCTCTTCCCTTTCTGCATCCTTTGACTCTCTATGTCCCCTATCTCCCAGGCCGGCTCGGTCCTCCCCTCCCGCTCCGTGGCTCGATGACTCATTGCGAGCTCACAGAACAGAGCTCCCGGGCAGCCGAGCGGAAATGGAAGGCTTCATGCCCCTGCGGACCTGGCATCCTTTCACTCCCTCCTCTACATTTTCCTCCTCTGTCTCTGCTGCTAAAGCCACTTTCTACCACTCTAAATTCCAAGCATCTGCCTCCTAACCCTAGGAAGCTCTTTGCCACCTTCTCCTCCCCTCCTGAATACTCCTCCCCCTCCCCCTCCTCCCCTCTCTGCAGATGACTTCGTCAACCATTTTGAAAAAGGAGTCGACGACATCTTGATCCTCGTTTGCTAAGTCAAAACGACACCGCTGGTTCTGCTCACACTGCCCTACCCTGTGCTCTGACCTCTTTCTCCCCTCTCTCTCCAGATGAAATCTCGCTTCTTGTGACGGCCGGCCGCCCAACAACCTGCCCGCTTGACCCTATCCCCTCCTCTCTTCTCCAGACCATTTCCGGGGACCTTCTCCCTTACCTCACCTCGCTCATCAACTCATCCCTGACCGCTGGCTACGTCCCTTCCGTCTTCAAGAGAGCGAGAGTTGCACCCCTTCTGAAAAAACCTACACTCGATCCCTCCGATGTCAACAACTACAGACCAGTATCCCTTCTTTCTTTTCTCTCCAAAACTCTTGAACGTGCCGTCCTTGGCCAGCTCTCCCACTATCTCTCTCAGAATGACCTTCTTGATCCAAATCAGTCAGGTTTCAAGACTAGTCATTCAACTGAGACTGCTCTTCTCTGTATCACGGAGGCGCTCCGCACTGCTAAAGCTAACTCTCTCTCCTCTGCTCTCATCCTTCTAGACCTATCGGCTGCCTTCGATACTGTGAACCATCAGATCCTCCTCTCCACCCTCTCCGAGTTGGGCATCTCCGGCGCGGCCCACGCTTGGATTGCGTCCTACCTGACAGGTCGCTCCTACCAGGTGGCGTGGCGAGAATCTGTCTCCTCGCCACGCGCTCTCACCACTGGTGTCCCCCAGGGCTCTGTTCTAGGCCCTCTCCTATTCTCGCTATACACCAAGTCACTTGGCTCTGTCATAACCTCACATGGTCTCTCCTATCATTGCTATGCAGACGACACACAATTAATCTTCTCCTTTCCCCCTTCTGATGACCAGGTGGCGAATCGCATCTCTGCATGTCTGGCAGACATATCAGTGTGGATGACGGATCACCACCTCAAGCTGAACCTCGGCAAGACGGAGCTGCTCTTCCTCCCGGGGAAGGACTGCCCGTTCCATGATCTCGCCATCACGGTTGACAACTCCATTGTGTCCTCCTCCCAGAGCGCTAAGAACCTTGGCGTGATCCTGGACAACACCCTGTCGTTCTCAACCAACATCATGGCGGTGGCCCGTTCCTGTAGGTTCATGCTCTACAACATCCGCAGAGTACGACCCTGCCTCACACAGGAAGCGGCGCAGGTCCTAATCCAGGCACTTGTCATCTCCCGTCTGGATTACTGCAACTCGCTGTTGGCTGGGCTCCCTGCCTGTGCCATTAAACCCCTACAACTCATCCAGAACGCCGCAGCCCGTCTGGTGTTCAACCTTCCCAAGTTCTCTCACGTCACCCCGCTCCTCCGCTCTCTCCACTGGCTTCCAGTTGAAGCTCGCATCCGCTACAAGACCATGGTGCTTGCCTACGGAGCTGTGAGGGGAACGGCACCGCAGTACCTCCAGGCTCTGATCAGGCCCTACACCCAAGCAAGGGCACTGCGTTCATCCACCTCTGGCCTGCTCGCCTCCCTACCATTGAGGAAGTACAGTTCCCGCTCAGCCCAGTCAAAACTGTTCGCTGCTCTGGCCCCCCAATGGTGGAACAAACTCCCTGCGACGCCAGGACAGCGGAGTCAATCACCACCTTCCGGAGACACCTGAAACCCCACCTCTTCAAGGAATACCTGAGATAAGATAAGTAATCCTTCTCACCACCCCCCTTAATGATTTAGATGCACTATTGTAAAGTGGCTGTTCCACTGGATGTCAGAAGGTGAATTCACCAATTTGTAAGTCGCTCTGGATAAGAGCGTCTGCTAAATGACTTAAATGTAAATGTAAATGTAAGAGCAGAAAGAGTTTGATAGAACAGTAAAAGCAGAAAGAGTTTGATAGAGCTGTGTAAAAGCAGAAAGAGTTTGCAGCTCTTTCTGCTGTGTCTCTGTATTGTGGGTGACTGAGGCACTATCATTAGATGGCTTAGCTGCCTCACACCTCACACAGCCACATTAATGTTATAGATTCTGCAAACTTTCTGCTTTTACTGTTCTATCAAACTCTTCTGTCAGAGAAGTTTACAGATCACCCCACAAATTCTAACAAACTCCAAACATTGATTATGCAAGAATGGGCTGCCATCAGTCAGGATGAGGCACATAAGTTAAATGACAACATTCCAGGGAGGATTGCAGAGGTCTTGAAAAAGAAGGGTCAACACTGCAAATATTGAATCTTTGCATCAACTTCATGTAATTGTCAATAAAAATCTTTGACACTTATGACATGCTTGTAATTATACTCAGTATTCCCTACTAACATCTGACAAAAATATCTAAAGACACTGAGGCAGCAGACTTTGTGAAAATTAATATTTGTGTCATTCTCAAAACCTTTGGCCACGACTGTACAGTAGAGCATATTTCTACTACACAGAATCCTCCTAGATGTTAAACACAACTACTGTTTTTACACATTTTGAACCATATCACCACAACCACCACCCAGCACCTCCTGCTGAGCAGATAAATAGGGCTGTAATACAACATCAGATGGTTAGACCTTTTGTGGACACCAGGAAGAGTTTTGTAGTCCCCAAGAAGACTCTCTGTTTTTTCTCTGAAAGCTAGTGAGGGAGATGTGATTCTCCAGCTTCAGAGATTTTTGCAATTTGTTCCAGTCATGGGCAGCAAAGAACTGGAAGGAAAGAGGACCAAAGGAGGAATTGGCTTTGGGGGTGACCAGTGAGATATACCTGCTGGAGCGCGTGCTACGAGTGGGTGCTGCTATAGTAACCAGTGAGCTGAGATAAGGCGGGGCTTTACCTAGCAGAGACTTGTAGATAACCTGTAGCCAGTGGGTTTGGCTACGAGTATGAAGTGAGAGCCAACCAACAAGAGCGTACAGGTCACAATGGTGAGTAGTGTATGGGGCTTTGGTGACAAAACGGATGGCACAACGGATCTCCAGCCTTGTCCTCGTCAACACTCACACCTGTGTTA
>NW_027003556.1:0-5291 GCF_036934945.1 Oncorhynchus masou masou
GTTACGAACCTGGGTCTCCGGAGTGAGAAACAGTCACTTAACCAACTGAGCCACGAATAGTCAGCAGAACCCAGAAGATGAGGCAGACACAGCAGTACTTAAGACGGTGTATTTAATAAAGTAAAAAGGAGAAGTCCTTCAATACAAAAATGGCAAATCCAAAAGGTGGTAGGAATAGCACAAAAAAGCCTCAAGAGATACTCAAAAACAAAAACAGAATTCCACAAGAGCATCCACCGGAATCGACAAGAATACACAGAACACTAGGGCTGGGTGCTAACATACAAACACAGAGCACAGAACTGAGGGAAACTAAGGGTTTAAATACAATCAGGGGAAAACGAGGCACAGGTGCAAATAATAATGGGGAACAAGGAAAAAACATAAGGTCAAAAAGCACAATGGGGGCATCTAGTGACCAAAACCCGGAACAACCCTGGCCAAATCCTGACAGAATCCCCTCTAGGAACGGCTCCTGACGTTCCTACCAGCTCTCTCAGGGTGGAGGGCCCTGAACTGACGAATGAGGTCGGGGTCCAGGATGTCTTTGGCAGGAACCCAGGAGCGCTCCTCGGGACCGTAGCCTTCCCAGTCCACCAGATACTGCCAGGACCGCTGCACCCGGCGGGAATCCAGTATCCGATGGACGGTATAAGCCGGCTGGCCTCCAATGACACGAGGCGGAGGGGGAGGTCTGTCTGCCGGGACAAGGGGAGAAAAAACAACAGGTTTTAACAATGAAATGTGAAATGTGGGATTAATCTTAAGGGATCTGGGTAAGTGTAGGCGATAAGAAACTGGGTTAACTCTCCTGGCAACCTTGAAGGGACCGATGTATTTTTGGGACAGCTTGCGAGACTCCACCCGTAGAGGTAAGTCTCTTGTGGAGAGCCAGACTCTCTGGCCGGGGCGCAGGGTAGGCCCGGGATGGCGACGTCTGTTGGCTTGTTATTGGTACCTCTGTGAGGAACGCATAAGATTAAGACGGGTCTTCCTCCACATAAGCCGACAGCGTCTGGACGAACTTCAAGGCTGAAGGCACTCTGACTTCTGCCTCCTGGTCCGGGAACAATGGAGGAGCATAGCCAAACTGACACTCGTGCGGGGACATACCAGTGGAGGAGGAGCGCAAGGTGTTGTGCGCGTATTCGGCCCAAACAATAAAGGATGACCATGTGGACGGGTTGTCACGAGTCATACATCGGAGGGTGGTTTCCAGCTCTTGATTCATCCTCTCTGTTTGGCCGTTGGACTCCGGATGGTACCCTGAAGATAGACTGGCAGAAGCCCCCATGAGTTGGCAGAAGGCCTTCCAAAACCTTGAGGCGAACTGGGGACCTCTGTCAGAAACCATATCTTGAGGAATGCCGAAGACTCGGAACACATGATTAATTACCAACTCAGCCGTTTCCTTGGCAGAAGGTAACTTAGTCAGAGGGACGAACCTGGCCGCCTTTGAAAACCTGTCGATTATGACTAGGATAGTAGTATTGCCATGGGATGGAGGAAGTCCAGTAATAAAGTCCAATGAGATATGGGACCAGGGTCTGTGGGGAACAGGTAAAGGGTGAAGGAGTCCTTGAGGGCGGAGGTGAGAAGATTTGCCCTGGCAGCACACGGGACAGGCATTGACGAAAGTGGCAACGTCTCTCTCTTATGGTAGGCCACCAGAACTTACGCTGGATGAACTCCAAGGTGCGACCTACGCCCGGATGACAGGTGAGGCGAGAGGAGTGCCCCCACAGAAGGACCTGAGTCCTCACTGCCTTGGGGACAAACAACCGATTGGCAGGACCTCCTTTCGGGTCCGGTTCGCTTAGCTTGAGCACGTCTCACGGTATCCTCAACTTGCCACGAGATCGGAGCCACAATCTTAGCAGCAGGAAGGACAGGCATGTCCGTGTCATCTCGAATGGCAGGAGCGTAGACTCGGGACAGGGCATCCGGTTTGAGATTCTTCGACCCGGGCCGATAGGTGAGGATAAACTGGAATCGATTGAAGAAAAGAGACCATCTAGCTTGTCTAGAGTTCAACCGCTTCGCCTGCTGGATATACTCCAGATTTTTGTGGTCCGTAAGCACTTGAAACGGGTGAGAAGCCCCTCGAGCCAGTGTCTCCATTCCTTCAATGCCATCTTAACCGCTAGGAGTTCACGATCCCCCACATCGTAGTTCCTCTCAGTCGGGGTAAGCCGGTGTGAGAAGAAAGCGCACGGATTAAGCTTCTTGTCTTCACCCCTCTGAGACAGGACAGCTCCAACACCAACCTCTGATGCGTCTACCTCCACCACAAATGGTTCATCCGTAGTCGGTAGTATCAGGATGGGAGCAGAGAGAACGCGCTGCTTGAGTCCTTGGAAGGCCGTCTCAGCTTCTCTTCCCCACAAAAACCTTGCATTGCCACCCTTGGTTAAAGCTGAGAGAGGGGCTGCCACCAAGCTGAAGTTCTTGATGAACTTGCGGTAAAAGTTTGTGAAGCCCAGGAAACGCTGAACTTCCTTAACGGATTTGGGGGTGGGCCAATCCGCTACCGCCCCTACCTTCCTGGGGTCCATTTGGACCCGACCGGGTTCCACTACAAATCCCAGGAATTGTACTCGGGATGAATGGAATTCACATTTTTCCGGCTTAACGTACAGATGGCTGTCCAGGAGGCGTTTGAGTACTTGTCTGACATGCTTAGTGTGTTCTTGAAGGGAGCTCGAAAAGATGAGGATGTCATCCAAGTAAACGAACACAAATATGTTAAGCATATCCCTAAGCACATCGTTTATGAGCCCTTGGAACACCGCTGGGGCGTTGGTCAGGCCGAAGGGCATCACCAAGTATTCATAGTGACCAGTAGGCGTGTTGAAAGCGGTCTTCCACTCGTCACCAGGTCTGATCCGCACAAGATGGTATGCGTTCCGCAGGTCAAGCTTAGTGAAAACAACTGCTTCCTGGAGCAGCTCGAAGGCTGTGGCCATAAGGGGTAGCGGGTAACGGTTACGGACGGTTATGGCATTGAGTCCCCGGTAGTCGATGCAAGGACGTAATCCACCGTCTTTCTTGGCCACAAAGAAAAAACCTGCTCCCGCCGGGAGGTGGATGGACGCATGAGGCCTGCTTCCAGAGCGTCCTTGATGTAGGTATCCATAGCAGCTCGTTCGGGTGGAGATAGGGAAAAGATCCGACTCCTAGGGGGCAAGTGCCCGGAAACAGGTCGATGGGGCAATCGTAAGGTCTATGGGGTGGTAGCATGGTGGCCCTCTGTTTGCTAAACACCAGTTTGAGGTCATGGTAACACTCGGGAACTCGGGTCAGGTCGATGGATTCTAAAGACTCGGGAGTAAAACTGGGGGAATTCTGGAAAATACAAGTAGCTTGGCACGTAGGACCCCACTGCTTGATAGTGCCCACAGACCAGTCGATGTGAGGGTTATGGCTGTGAAGCCAGGGGTATCCAAGGACGAGAGGGAACTCGGAACAGGAGATCAAATGAAAGTTCATCAATTCCTGGTGTTGTGAAACTGAAAGTCGCAAGGAGGTAGTGACATGAGTGACAAGTCCAGATCCCAAAGGGCTTCCATCCAATGTAGTGACCCTCATGGGTTCACTTAGAGGTTCAGAGGGAACGCCATTCTCCTTCGCCCAGACACCATCCATGAAGTTACCTGCGGCTCCAGAGTCTACCAAGGCTTGAAGGTGAAGCTTGTGGTTGTCCCAGGAGAGGGTGACTGGAATGAGCAGACGGGAGTTGGACGGATGGGAGGAGGTTATGTTTCCCGTTACAGTTCCCCCGGTCTGTACGGGACAGAGCGTTTCCCTGGAGCCCGGGACACGTGGAACGGAAATGGCCCGGTTTGCCGCAATATAGACAGCGTCGCTCCCTCATCCGGCGGTCTCTCTCAGCCTGGGAGATGCGTCCAATCTGCATGGGTTCCGATGGAGCCAGCGAGGATAAAGGTGGGGACTCGGAGCTGGGACTGATAGGGGCTAGAGGTCTACGGTTGAGTTCTCTCTCTCTCAGACGCTGGTCAATGCGTGAGGCCAACTTGATCAGGGACTCGAGATTGTCCGGTGGTTCCCGAGTGGCCAGTTCATCTTGGATAGTGTCGGAAAGGCCTTTCAGAAAGCACACCGTGAGCGCCTCGTTGTTCCAGCCACTTGCTGCTGCCACCGTGCGGAACTGGATGGCATAGTCCGTCACGCTGCGCCAGCCTTGGTGGAGAGTCAGGAGCTGTTTGGCTGAGTCAGAACCACTGCTTGGGCCTTGAAACACTCGTTTGAATTCCTCAGCAAAGGCAGAGTAGCTGGCACAGCAGGAACTATGGGCATCCCACACAGCAGTAGCCCAGGCCAGGGCTTTTTCCGACAGCAGGGTGATGATATAAGCGATCTTAGACCGGTCGGTGGGAAACGACGAGGGTTGTAGCTCAAAGGAGAGAGAACATTGGGTGAGAAACCCTTTACAAGCACTTGGATCACCTGAGAACTGTTGGGGAGGTGGAAGACGAGGTTCAGCCAGGGGGTTAACTGCCATGGGTACGTGAATCTGAGGTACTGGGACGGGAACTGTTGCCGGGGTAAGACGATCAGATATTTGCTTAATGGAAGTCAGCATCTCCGACAGAAGATGAGAATGTCTAGCCATTAAGGCCTCTTGCTGAACCAGGGCGGCTTCGTGGCGTTGGACAGTCTCCTGGTGGTGGGACAGCATGGCAAAAAGGTCCTGGGAACTGGCTGCCTCTGGGTTCATTTTTGGCTCTGTGTTTCTGTCAGGACCCGGTTACGAACCTGGGTCTCCGGAGTGAGAAACAGTCACTTAACCAACTGAGCCACGAATAGTCAGCAGAACCCAGAAGATGAGGCAGACACAGCAGTACTTAAGACGGTGTATTTAATAAAGTAAAAAGGAGAAGTCCTTCAATACAAAAATGGCAAATCCAAAAGGTGGTAGGAATAGCACAAAAAAGCCTCAAGAGATACTCAAAAACAAAAACAGAATTCCACAAGAGCATCCACCGGAATCGACAAGAATACACAGAACACTAGGGCTGGGTGCTAACATACAAACACAGAGCACAGAACTGAGGGAAACTAAGGGTTTAAATACAATCAGGGAAACGAGGCACAGGTGCAAATAATAATGGGGAACAAGGGATAAAACATAAGGTCAAAAAGCACAATGGGGGCATCTAGTGACCAAAACCCGGAACAACCCTGGCCAAATCCTGACCGAAAGAACTGAAAACTGCTGTTCACAAATGCTCTCCATCCAACCTCACTGAGCTCGAGCTGTTTTGCAAGGA
>NW_027003557.1:0-5290 GCF_036934945.1 Oncorhynchus masou masou
ACTATGTTAAATGAGGCCTCACCTCCTGGTTACACTAGTGACCATATCCCTCGCGCATTCCGCAAATGCTGAGGTGTTACTAACATTTATAAGGTGTTGCTAACATTCACAAATATCACTTCAGCAGTGATAAATTCATTAACTTCTTTGAGGAAAAGATCATGATCATTAGAAAGCAAATTACCAGTTATGCATTAGGGGCGCTATTACAATTTTTGGGATGAAAAACGTTCCTGTTTTAAACAAGATATGTTGTCACAAAAGATGCTCGACTATGCATATAATTGACAGCTTTGCATAGAAAACACATTGACGTTTCCAAAACTGCAAAGATATTGTCTGTGAGTGCCACAGAACTGATGTTACAGGCGAAACCCAGATAAAAATCCAACCAGGAAGTGCTGCATTTTTTGAAACCGCCTCATGCCAATGATTCCTTATATGGCTGTGAATGAGCTACGAATGAGCTTACGTTTTCCACGTATTTCCCAAGGTGTCTACAGCATTGTGACGTCTTTTTACGCATTTCCACTGAAGAATAGCCGTAAGGGACCATATATAGCAAGTGGTTACATGGTGTCTCCCGCAGAAAATCGTGCGTAAAATACTGAGGTAGCCATTTTTCCAATCGCTTCTTATGAGAAACCAATTGCCTCGACGGATATATTATCGAATATATATGTTAAAAACAACTTGAGGATGGATAATAAACAACGTTTGCCGTGTTTCTGTCGATATTATGGAGCAAATTTTGAAAAAAGTTTGGCGTTATAGCATTTCACGGTCGATTTCTCAGCCAAGCATGATGAACAAACGGGAGCTATTTCACCTACAAAAATAATATTTTTGGAAAAATGAACATTTGCTATCTAACTGGGAGTCTCCTGAGTGAAAGCATCTGAAGTTCTTCAAAGGTAAATGATTTAATTTGGTTGCTTTTCTTATTTTCGTGAAAATGTTGCCTGCTGCCAGCAGAGCCTAGCATAGCATTATGCCATGATAAACTTACACAAATGCTTATCTGAGTGTTGGCTGTAACGCATATTTTGAAAATCTGAGATGACAGTGTTGTTAACTTCTTGAAACTCCCATCCCGGATCCGGGTTTGTGACTAAAGCCTCAGGCTCATTAGCATAACGCAACGTTAACGATTTCTGAAAATCAAATAAAATGAAAATAATGCGTCTGCTCTCAAGCTTAGCCTTTTCTTAACAACACTGTCATCTCAGATTTTCAAAATATGCTTTTGAACCATAGAAATTAATAATTTGTGTAAGAGTATGCAAAGCTAGCATAGCATTTTGAGTAATTTGTTAGCACGCAACATTTTTCACAAAAACCAGATAAATAAAATAATTTACCTTTGAAAACTTCGGATGTTTTCAATGAGGAGACTCTCAGTTACATACCAAATGCGCAGTTTTCCTGAAAGCGTCTGTGTGTAGGAGAAATCGTTCCGTTTTCTACATTGCGTCTCGCCTACCCGAAGCAGAACTGAAAATTCAGTCACCTACAACGTAAAACTTTTCCGGATTAACTACTAATATCGACCGAAACATGGCAAACGTTGTTTGGAATCAATCTCAAGGTGTTTTTTCACATATCTCTTCATTGATATGCAGTTCGTGGAAGCTTGCTTTCCTCTCTGTATCGCATGGAAAAATACTGGCAGGTGACTTTTGCGCACCAATTTCGCGCAGGACACCAAGGACACTCTGGTAAATGTGGCTTTGGTGGTCAATCTTCCAATGATCTGCCCACAAATACGTCACAATGCTGCAGACACCTTGGGGAAACGACAGAAAGGGGTTGACTCACTCCTCTCGCATTCCACAGCCATATAAGGAGACAATGGAAAACAGAGCCTCAAAAATCCTTGTCATTTCCTGGATGCCATCTCATCTTGGTTTTGCCTGAAGCTCACGTTCTAGGGCACGCACAGAGAATATCTTGGTATTTCTGGACACGTCAGAGTGTTTTCTTTCGAATGGTATCAATTATATGCATAGTCGAGCATCTTTTTGTGACAAAATATCTTGTTTAAAACGGGAACGTTTTTCATCAAAAAATGAAATAGCGCCCCCATAGATGTAAGAGGTTAACAAAAGGCTAAGCTTGTGTTTGAATATATTTATTTCATTTCATTTGCGATTTTCATGAATAGGAAAAGTTTCTAGGGGTATTTATGTCCGCTGCGTTATGCTAATTCGTTTGAGGCTATGATTACGATCCCGGATCCGGGATTGCTCGTCGCAAGAGGTTAAATCTAAGTATTCCTCCAAAGCTCAGTTGTCCTGAGTCTGCACAACTCTGCCAGGACCTAGGATCAAGTTAAGGACTCAAGTGTTTTAATAGTATATCTCTTGGCATATTGATGAAAATAATTATGGCATCTAAATCTTCAAGCTGCATACTGTACCCTATTCCAACTAAACTACTAAAAGAGCTGCTTCCTGTGCTTGGCTCTCCTATGTTGGACATAATAAACAGCTCTCTATCCACCGGATGTGTACCAAACTCACTAAAAGTGACAGAAATAAAGCATCTCTTGAATAAGCCAAACCTTGACCCAGAAAATGTAAAAAAAAAACTATCGGCCTATATCGAATCTCCCATTCCTCTCAAAATGTTTGAAAAAAGCTGTTGCGCAAATACTCACTGCCTTCCTGAAGACAAATAATGTTTACAAAACGCTTCAGTCTGGTTTTAGACTACGTCATTTCACTGAGACTGCACTTGTAAAGTTCGTAAATTACCTTTTAATGGCGTCAGACCGAGGCTCTTCATCTGTCCTCGTGCTCCTAGACCTTAGTGCTGCTTTTGATACCATCGATCACCACATTCTTTTGGCAAGATTGTAAACCCAAATAGGTCTACATGGACAAGTTCTGGCCTGATTTAGACCTTATCTGTCGGAAAGATATGCTTGTCTCTGTGGACGGTTTGTCCTCTAAAAAATCAACTCTAAATTTTGGTGTTCCTCAAGGCTTTGTTTTAGGACCACTATTGTTTTCACTATATATTTTACCTCTTGGGGATGTCATTCGGAAATATAATCTTAACCTCTTACATCTATGGGGGCGCTATTTCATTTTTGGATGAAAAACGTTCCCGTTTTAAACAAGATATTTTGTCACAAAAAGATGCTCGACTATGCATATAATTGATAGCTTTAAAGAAAAACACTCTGACGTGTCCAGAAATACCAAGATATTTCTCTGTGCGTGCCCTAGAACGTGAGCTTCAGGCAAAACCAAGATGAGATGGCATCCAGGAAATACATGATTTTTGAGGCTCTGTTTTCCATTGTCTCCTTATATGGCTGTGAATGCGAGAGGAAGGAGCTGTCTCTTCTGGTCGCTTCCCCAAGGTGTCTGCAGCATTGTGACGTATTTGTGTGCAGATCATTGGAAGATTGACCAGGAGAGACCAGCATTTACCAGGTGTCCGCCTCGTGTCCTGCGAAATTGGTGCGCAAAGTCAGCCATTTTTCCACAGAATTGAGAAGAATGGTAGCTCACGAACGATATCAATGAAGAAAGGAGGCGTGAAAAAACACCTTGTGGATTGATTCCAAACAACGTTTGGCTATGTTTCGTCGAGACAGGAGTTAATTCGAAAAGTTTGACGTTGTAGGTGACTGAATTTTCGGTTCGTTTCTGCAGCTAAATGATGTACAAAACGGAGCGATTTCTCCTACACACAGACGCTTTCAGGAAAAACTGCGCATTTGCTATGTAACTGAGTCTCCTCATTGAAAGCATCAGAAGCTCTTCAAAGGTAAATGATTTTATTTATTTGGTTATCTGGTTTGTGAAATGTTGCGTGCTAAATGCGTACTCAAAATGCTATGCTGGTGCATACTCTTACACAAATTAGTCAATTTTCAAGGGTTCAAAAGCATATTTTGAAAATCTGAGATGATATGAGCATGAAAGGTTAAGCTTGAGAGCAGACGCATTATTTTCATTTTATTTGCGATTTTCAGAAATCGTTAACGTTGCGTTATGCTAATGAGCCTGAGGCTTTAGTCACAAACCCGGATCCGGGATGGGGAGTTTCGAGAAGTTAACTTTCACTGCTATGAGGATGACACACAGCTGTACATTTCAATGAAACATGGTGAAGCCTAAAATTTGCCCTCCCTGGAAGCCTGTGTTTCAGACATAAGGAAGTGGATGGCAGGAAATGTTCTACTTTTAAACTCGGACAAAATAGAGATGCTAGTCCTTCTGTTGAATCTGACAGTTAACCTCTTGATGCTCTGGTGGCGCTATTTCATTTTTGGATGAAAAACGTTCCCTTTTTAAACAAGATATTTTGTCACAAAAAGATGCTCGACTATGCATATAATTGGTAGCTTTCGAAAGAAAACACTCTGATGTGTCCAGAACTACCAAGATATTTTCTGTGCGTGCCCTAGAACGTGAGCTTCAGGCAAAACCAAGATGAGACGGCATCCAGGAAATGAGCAGGATTTTTGAGGCTCTGTTTTCCATTGTCTCCTTATATGGCTGTGAATGCGAGAGGAGTAAGTCTGCCCTTTCTGTCGTTTCCCCAAGGTGTCTGCAGCATTGTGACGTATTTGTAGGCAGATCATTGGAAGATTGACCATAAGAGACCACATTTACCAGGTGTCCGCCCGGTGTCCTGCGCCGAAATTGGTGCGCAAAAGTCAGCTGCCAGTATTTTTCCATGGGATTCAGAGAGGAAAGCAAGCTTCCACGAACGATATATCAATGAAGAGATATGTGAAAAAACACCTTGAGGATTGATTCCAAACAACGTTTGCCATGTTTCGGTCGATATTATGTAGTTAATTCGGAAAAAGTTTGACGTTGTAGGTGACTGAATTTTCGGTTCGTTTGGTAGCCAGATGCAATGTAGAAAACAGAACGATTTCTCCTACACACAGACGCTTTCAGGAAAAACTGCGCATTTGGTATGTAACTGAGAGTCTCCTCATTGAAAACATCCGAAGCTCTTCAAAGGTAAATTATTTTATTTATTTGGTTATCTGGTTTTTGTGAAAATGTTGCGTGCTAAATGCTACTCAAAATGCTATGCTAGCTTTGCATACTCTTACACAAATTAGTCAATTTCTATGGTTCAAAAGCATATTTTGAAAATCTGAGATGACAGTGTTGTTAAGAAAAGGCTAAGCTTGAGAGCAGACGCATTATTTTCATTTTATTTGCGATTTTCAGAAATCGTTAACGTTGCGATTATGCTAATGAGCCTGAGGCTTTAGTCACGATCCCGGATCCGGGATGGGGAGTTTCAACAGGTT
>NW_027003558.1:0-5290 GCF_036934945.1 Oncorhynchus masou masou
GTGTCAGGATTTGGCCAGGGTTGTTCCGGGTTTTGGTCACTAGATGCCCCCATTGTGCTTTTTGACCTTATGTTTTTTCCCTTGTTCCCCATTATTATTTGCACCTGTGCCTCGTTTCCCCTGATTGTATTTAAACCCTTAGTTTCCCTCAGTTCTGTGCTCTGTGTTTGTATGTTAGCACCCAGCCCTAGTGTTCTGTGTATTCTTGTCGATTCCGGTGGATGCTCTTGTGGAATTCTGTTTTTGAGTATCTCTTGAGGCTTTTTGTGCTATTCCTACCACCTTTTGGATTTGCCATTTTTGTATTGAAGGACTTCTCCTTTTTACTTTATTAAATACACCGTCTTAAGTACTGCTGTGTCTGCCTCATCTTCTGGGTTCTGCTGACTATTCGTGGCTCAGTTGGTTAAGTGACTGTTTCTCACTCCGGAGACCCAGGTTCGTAACCGGGTCCTGACAGAAACACAGAGCCAAAAATGAACCCAGAGGCAGCCAGTTCCCAGGACCTTTTTGCCATGCTGTCCCACCACCAGGAGACTGTCCAACGCCCACGAAGCACGCCCTGGTTCAGCAAGAGGCCTTAATGGCTAGACATTCTCATCTTCTGTCGGAGATGCTGACTTCCATTAAGCAAATATCTGATCGTCTTACCCCGGCAACAGTTCCGTCCCAGTACCTCAGATTCACGTACCCATGGCAGTTAACCCCCTGGCTGAACCTCGTCTTCCACCCCTCCCCAACGGTTCTCAGGTGATCCAAGTGCTTGTAAGGTTTTCTCACCCAATGTTCTCTCTCCTTTGAGCTACAACCTCGTTGTTTCCCACCGACCGGTCCTAAGATCGCTTATATCATCACCCTGCTGTCGGAAAAAGCCCTGGCCTGGGCTACTGCTGTGTGGGATGCCCATAGTTCCTGCTGTGCCAGCTACTCTGCCTTTGCTGAGGAATTCAAACGAGTGTTTCAAGGCCCAAGCAGTGGTTCTGACTCAGCCAAACAGCTCCTGACTCTCCACCAAGGTTGGCGCAGCGTGACGGACTATGCCATCCAGTTCCGCACGGTGGCAGCAGCAAGTGGCTGGAACAACGAGCGCTCACGGTGTGCTTTCTGAAAGGCCTTTCCGACACTATCCAAGATGAACTGGCCACTCGGGAACCACCGGACAATCTCGAGTCCCTGATCAAGTTGGCCTCACGCATTGACCAGCGTCTGAGAGAGAGAGAACTCAACCGTAGACCTCTAGCCCCTATCAGTCCCAGCTCCGAGTCCCCACCTTTATCCTCGCTGGCTCCATCGGAACCCATGCAGATTGGACGCATCTCCCAGGCTGAGAGAGACCGCCGGATGAGGAGCGACGCTGTCTATATTGCGGCAAACCGGGCCATTTCCGTTCCACGTGTCCCGGGCTCCAGGGAAACGCTCTGTCCCGTACAGACCGGGGGAACTGTAACGGGAAACATAACCTCCTCCCATCCGTCCAACTCCCGTCTGCTCATTCCAGTCACCCCTCTCCTGGGACAACCACAAGCTTCACCTTCAAGCCTTGGTAGACTCTGGGCGCAGGTAACTTCATGGATGGTGTCTGCGGCGAAGGAGAATGGCGTTCCCTCTGAACCTCTAAGTGAACCCATGAGGGTCACTACATTGGATGGAAGCCCTTTGGGATCTGGACTTGTCACTCATGTCACTACCTCCTTGCGACTTTCAGTTTCACAACACCAGGAATTGATGAACTTTCATTTGATCTCCTGTTCCGAGTTCCCTCTCGTCCTTGGATACCCCTGGCTTCACAGCCATAACCCTCACATCGACTGGTCTGTGGGCACTATCAAGCAGTGGGGTCCTACGTGCCAAGCTACTTGTATTTTCCAGAATTCCCGAGTTCTACTCCCGAGTCTTTAGAATCCATCGACCTGACCCGAGTTCCCGAGTGTTACCATGACCTCAAACTGGTGTTTAGCAAACAGAGGGCCACCATGCTACCACCCCATAGACCTTACGATTGCCCCATCGACCTGTTTCCGGGCACTTGCCCCCCAGGGGTCGGATCTTTTCCCTATCTCCACCCCGAACGGCTGCTATGGATACCTACATCAAGGACGCTCTGGAAGCAGGCCTCATGCGTCCATCCACCTCCCCGGCGGAGCAGGGTTTTTCTTTGTGGCCAAGAAAGACGGTGGATTACGTCCCTTGCATCGACTACCGGGGACTCAATGCCATAACCGTCCGTAACCGTTACCCGCTACCCCTTATGGCCACAGCCTTCGAGCTGCTCCAGGAAGCAGTTGTTTTCACTAAGCTTGACCTGCGGAACGCATACCATCTTGTGCGGATCAGACCTGGTG
The DNA here is from genome assembly GCF_036934945.1 of Oncorhynchus masou masou. Taxonomy (NCBI): domain Eukaryota; kingdom Metazoa; phylum Chordata; class Actinopteri; order Salmoniformes; family Salmonidae; genus Oncorhynchus; species Oncorhynchus masou. The sequence continues at coordinate 2,343 of NW_027003558.1, forward strand.
GCCAAGTGGAAGACCGCTTTCAACACGCCTACTGGTCACTATGAATACTTGGTGATGCCCTTCGGCCTGACCAACGCCCCAGCGGTGTTCCAAGCGCTCATAAACGATGTGCTTAGGGATATGCTTAACATATTTGTGTTCGTTTACTTGGATGACATCCTCATCTTTTCGAGCTCCCTTCAAGAACACACTAAGCATGTCAGACAAGTACTCAAACGCCTCCTGGACAGCCATCTGTACGTTAAGCCGGGAAAAATGTGAATTCCATTCATCCGAGTACAATTCCTGGGATTTGTAGTGGAACCCAGTCGAGTCCAAATGGACCCCAGGAAGGTAGGGGCGGTAGCGGATTGGCCCACCCCCAAATCCGTTAAGGAAGTTCAAGCGTTTCCTGGGCTTCACAAACTTTTACCGCAAGTTCATCAAGAACTTCAGCTTGGTGGCAGCCCCTCTCTCAGCTTTAACCAAGGGTGGCAATGCAAGGTTTTTTGTGGGAAGAGAAGCTGAGACGGCCTTCCAAGGACTCAAGCAGCGCGTTCTCTCTGCTCCCATCCTGATACTACCGACTACGGATGAACCATTTGTGGTGGAAGTAGACGCATCAGAGGTTGGTGTTGGAGCTGTCCTGTCTCAGAGGGTGAAGACAAGAAGCTTCATCCGTGCGCTTTCTTCTCACACCGGCTTACCCGACTGAGAGGAACTACGATGTGGGGGATCGTGAACTCCTAGCGGTTAAGATGGCATTGAAGGAATGGAGACACTGGCTCGAGGGGCTTCTCACCCGTTTCAAGTGCTTACGGACCACAAAAATCTGGAGTATATCCAGCAGGCGAAGCGGTTGAACTCTAGACAAGCTAGATGGTCTCTTTTCTTCAATCGATTCCAGTTTATCCTCACCTATCGGCCCGGGTCGAAGAATCTCAAACCGGATGCCCTGTCCCGAGTCTACGCTCCTGCCATTCGAGATGACACGGACATGCCTGTCCTTCCTGCTGCTAAGATTGTGGCTCCGATCTCGTGGCAAGTTGAGGATACCGTGAGACGTGCTCAAGCTAGCGAACCGGACCCGAAAGGAGGTCCTGCCAATCGGTTGTTTGTCCCCAAGGCAGTGAGGACTCAGGTCCTTCTGTGGGGGCACTCCTCTCGCCTCACCTGTCATCCGGGCGTAGGTCGCACCTTGGAGTTCATCCAGCGTAAGTTCTGGTGGCCTACCATAAGAGAAGACGTTGCCACTTTCGTCAATGCCTGTCCCGTGTGCTGCCAGGGCAAATCTTCTCACCTCCGCCCTCAAGGACTCCTTCACCCTTTACCTGTTCCCCACAGACCCTGGTCCCATATCTCATTGGACTTTATTACTGGACTTCCTCCATCCCATGGCAATACTACTATCCTAGTCATAATCGACAGGTTTTCAAAGGCGGCCAGGTTCGTCCCTCTGACTAAGTTACCTTCTGCCAAGGAAACGGCTGAGTTGGTAATTAATCATGTGTTCCGAGTCTTCGGCATTCCTCAAGATATGGTTTCTGACAGAGGTCCCCAGTTCGCCTCAAGGTTTTGGAAGGCCTTCTGCCAACTCATGGGGGCTTCTGCCAGTCTATCTTCAGGGTACCATCCGGAGTCCAACGGCCAAACAGAGAGGATGAATCAAGAGAAACCACTCTCTGATGTATGACTCGTGACAACCCATCCTTTATTGTTTGGGCCGAATACGCGCACAACACCTTGCGCTCCTCCTCCACTGGTATGTCCCCGCACGAGTGTCAGTTTGGCTATGCTCCTCCATTGTTCCCGGACCAGGAGGCAGAAGTCAGAGTGCCTTCAGCCTTGAAGTTCGTCAGACGCTGTCGGCTTATGTGGAGGAAGACCCGTCTTAATCTTATGCGTTCCTCACAGAGGTACCAACAACAAGCCAACAGACGTCGCCGTCCCGGGCCTACCCTGCGCCCCGGCCAGAGAGTCTGGCTTTCCACAAGAGACTTACCTCTACGGGTGGAGTCTACTTAAGCTGTCCCAAAATACATCGGTCCCTTCAAGGTTGTCAGGAGAGTTAACCCAGTTTCTTATCGCCTACACTTACCCAGATCCCTTAAGATTAATCCCACATTTCACATTTCATTGTTAAAACCTGTTTTTTCTCCCCTTGTCCCGGCAGACAGACCTCCCCCTCCGCCCTCGTGTCATTGGAGGCCAGCCGGCTTATACCGTCCATCGGATACTGGATTCCCGCCGGGTGCAGCGGTCCTGGCAGTATCTGGTGGACTGGGAAGGCTACGGTCCCGAGGAGCGCTCCTGGGTTCCTGCCAAGACATCCTGGACCCTGACCTCATTCGTCAGTTCAGGGCCCTCCACCCTGAGAGCTGGTAGGAACGTCAGAGCCGTTCCTAGGGGGATTCTGTCAGGATTTGGCCAGGGTTGTTCCGGGTTTTGGTCACTAGATGCCCCCATTGTGCTTTTTGACCTTATGTTTTTTCCCTTTGTTCCCCATTATTATTTGCACCTGTGCCTCGTTTCCCTGATTGTATTTAAACCCTTAGTTTCCCTCAGTTCTGTGCTCTGTGTTTGTATGTTAGCATTCCAGCCCTAGTGTTCTGTGTATTCTTGTCGATTCCGGTGGATGCTCTTGTGGAATTCTGTTTTGAGTATCTCTTTTTGAGGCTTTTTGTGCTATTCCTACCACCTTTTGGATTTGCCATTTTTGTATTGAAGGACTTCTCCTTTTTACTTTATTAAATACACCGTCTTAAGTACTGCTGTGTCTGCCTCATCTTCTGGGTTCTGCTGACTATTCGTGGCTCAGTTGGTTAAGTGGGACTGTTTCTCACTCCGGAGACCCAGGTTCAGAACCGGGTCCTGACAGTATGCTTGTATGCTCAGTCAGATTATATGCAACACAGGACACGCTAGATAATATCTAGTAATATCATCAACCATGTGTAGTTAACTAGTGA
>NW_027003559.1:0-5290 GCF_036934945.1 Oncorhynchus masou masou
TTAATTGATTGATGGATACCATTGTTATGTCTCTGCATCCAGTATGAAGGAAATTAGAGGAAGTTTTGTGAAACAATGCTAACTAGCGTTAGTGCAATGACTGGAGGTCTAACGGAACGGCTAACGCTCAAACAACCTGTCATTTCCTTCCTACTGGAGACAGAAAAATGGTATTCATGTTATGTACTTGAGTGAAGACCCAAAAGCGGTTTTAACAGAAAACAGAGTTCTTTAATGAAAAACAGGAATGGCATAAATCCTCTTCCAACGTAGTCAATGGAACAAAAGAACGTAGTATAATGCAGGATGCACCTGCCAGGCAGACTCCGACAGGATAGGACAAGGTGGAAGCAAACGGGACGACAGCTTGCTTCTGGCATCAAAAACACAAACAAGAATCAGACACTGAAAGTAGCAGGAACAGAGAGAGAAATAGAGAACTAATCAGAGGGGGAAGAGAGAACAGGTGGGGAAAGAGTGAATGAGCTAGTTAGGGGAGATGTAGAACAGCTGAAGAATGAGAGACAGAGAAGGTAACCTAAAAAGACCAGCAGAGAGAGACAGAGTGAAGAGAAAGGACAAGAACAGACATAACAAGACATGACAGTACCCCCCACTCACCGAGCGCCTCCTGGCGCACTCGAGGAGGAAACCTGGCGGCAACGGAGGAAATCATCGATCAGCGAACGGTCCAGCACGTCCCGAGAGGGAACCCAACTCCTCTCCTCAGGACCGTACCCTCCCAATCCACTAGGTACTGATGACCACGGCCCCGAGGGCGCATGTCCAAAATCTTACGAACCCTGTAGATGGGTGCGCCCTCGACAAGGATGGGGGGAGGGACGAGCGGGGGCGCGAAGAACGGGCTTAACACAGGAGACATGGAAGACCGGGTGAACGCGACGAAGATAGCGCTGGAGAAGAAGTCGCACTGCGACAGGATTAATGACCTGAGAAATACGGAACGGACCAATGAACCGCGGGGCCAACTTGCGAGAAGCTGTCTTAAGGGGAAGGTTCTGAGTGGAGAGCCATACTCTCTGACCGCAACAATATCTAGGACTCTTGGTCCTACGCTTATTAGCGGCCCTCACAGTCTGCGCCCTGTTACGGCAAAGTGCCGACCTGACCCCCTTCCAGGTGCGCTCGCAACGCTGGACAAAAAGCCTGAGCGGAGGGGACGCAGGACTCGGCGAGCTGAGATGAGAACAGCGGAGGCTGGTACCCGAGGCTACTCTGAAAAGGGGATAGACCGGTAGCAGACGAGGGAAGCGAGTTGTGGGCGTACTCTGCCCAGGGGAGCTGTTCTGACCAAGACGCAGGGTTACGAAAAGAAAGACTGCGTAAAATGCGACCAACAGTCTGATTGGCCCGTTCGGCTTGACCGTTAGACTGGGGATGAAAGCCGGACGAGAGACTGACGGAAGCCCCAATCAAACGGCAAAACTCCCTCCAAAATTGAGACGTGAACTGCGGGCCTCTGTCGGAAACGACGTCAGACGGAAGGCCATGAATTCGGAAAACATTCTCGATAATGATCTGAGCCGTCTCCTTAGCAGAAGGGAGCTTATCGAGAGGAATGAAATGAGCCGCCTTAGAGAATCTATCGACAACCGTAAGAATAACTGTCTTCCCCGCTGATGAAGGCAGTCCGGTGATAAAATCTAAAGCGATGTGAGACCACGGTCGAGAGGGAATGGGAAGCGGTCTGAGACGGCCGGCAGGAGGAGAGTTCCCAGATTTAGTCTGCGCGCAGACCGAACAAGCGGCGACAAATCGACGCGCGTCACGTTCCCGAGTGGGCCACCAGAAACGCTGGCGAATGGAAGCGAGCGTACCCCGAACGCCGGGGTGGCCGGCTAACTTGGCAGAGTGGGCCCACTGAAGAACGGCCGGACGAGTAGGAACGGGAACGAACAGAAGGTTCCTAGGACAAGCTCGCGGCGACGGAGTGTGAGCGAGTGCTTGCTTTACCTGCCTCTCAATTCCCCAGACAGTCAACCCGACAACACGCCCGTCAGGGAGAATCCCCTCGGGGTCACTGAAGAGACGAGATAAAGCATCAGGCTTGGTGTTTTTTGAGCCCGGACGATAAGAAATAACAAACTCGAAACGAGCGAAAAACAGAGCCCAACGAGCCTGACGCGCATTAAGTCGTTTGGCTGAACGGATGTACTCAAGGTTCCTATGGTCAGTCCAAACGACAAAAGGAACGGTCGCCCCCTCCAACCACTGTCGCCATTCGCCTAGGGCTAAGCGGATGGCGAGCAGTTCGCGATTACCAACATCATAGTTACGTTCTGACGGCGATAAGCGATGAGAGAAAACGCGCAAGGATGGACCTTGCCGTCAGAGAGAGAGCGCTGAGAAAGAATGGCTCCCACGCCCACCTCTGACGCGCCAACCTCAACAACAAACTGTCTAGAGATGTCAGGTGTAACAAGAATAGGAGCGGATGTAAAACGATTCTTAAGAAGATCAAAAGCTCCCTGGGCGGAAACGGACCACTTAAAGCACGTCTTAACAGAAGTAAGGGCTGTGAGGGGAGCTGCCACCTGACCGAAATTACGGATGAAACGACGATAGAAATTAGCGAAGCCCAGAAAGCGCTGCAGCTCGACGCGTGACTTAGGAACGGGCCAATCAATGACAGCCTGGACCTTAGCGGGATCCATCTTAATGCCCTCAGCGGAAATAACGGAACCGAGAAAAGGGACAGAGGCGGCATGAAAAATGCACTTCTCAGCCTTCACATAAAGACAGTTCTCCAAAAGGCGCTGGAGGACGCGGTCGCACGTGCTGAACATGAATCGAGAGAGACGGAGAAAAATCAGGATATCGTCCATGTAAACGAAAAAAAAATGTTCAGCATGTCTCTCAGGACGTCGTTAACTAGTGCCTGAAAGACAGCTGGAGCGTTAACGAGGCCGAAAGGAAGAACCCGGTATTCAAAGTGCCCTAACGGAGTGTTAAACGCCGTCTTCCACTCGTCCCCCTCCCTGATGCGCACGAGATGGTAGGCGTTACGAAGGTCCAATTTGGTGAAAAACCTGGCTCCCTGCAGGATCTCGAAGGCTGAAGACATAAGAGGAAGCGGATAACGATTCTTAACTGTTATGTCATTCAGCCCTCGATAATCCACGCATGGGCGCAGGGACCCGTCCTTCTTCTGAACAAAAAAACCCCGCTCCGGCGGGAGAGGAGGAGGAGACTATGGTACCGGCGTTGAGCGAAACCGACAAATAATCCTCGAGAGCCTTACGTTCGGGAGCCGACAGAGAGTATAATCTACCCCGGGGGAGTAGTTCCCGGAAGGAGATCAATACTACAGTCATACGACCGGTGTGGAGGGAGAGAAGTGGCCTTGGAACGACTGAACACCGTGCGCAGATCGTGATACTCCTCCGGCACCCCTGTCAAATCGCCAGGCTCCTCCTGTGAAGTAGAGACAGAGGAAACAGGAGGGATAGCAGACATTAAACAGGTCACATGACAAGAAACATTCCAGGATAGGATAGTATTACTAGACCAATTAATAGAAGGGTTATGGCGCACTAGCCAGGGATGACCCAAAACAACAGGTGTAAAAGGTGAACGAAAAATTAAAAAAGAAATGGTTTCGCTATGATTACCAGAGACAGTGAGGGTTAAAGGCAGCGTCTCACGCTGAATCTTGGGGAGAGAACTACCATCTAAAGCGAACAAGGCCGTGGGCTCCCCTAACTGTCTGAGAGGAATGTCATGTTCCCGAGCCCAGGTCTCGTCCATAAAACAGCCCTCCGCCCCAGAGTCTATCAAGGCACTGCAGGAAGCAGATGAACCGGGCCAGCGGAGATGGACCGGAAAGGTAGTGCGTGATCCAGAAGGAGAGGCCTGAGTAGTTGCGCTCACCAGTAGCCCTCCTTTTACTGATGAGCTCTGGCTTTTACTGGACATGAGGTGACAAAATGACCAGCGGAGCCGCAGTAGAGACAGAGGCGATTGGTGATTCTCCGTTCCTTCTCCTTGGCCGAGATGCGGATACCCCCCAGCTGCATAGGCTCAGCATCCGAGCCGGCGGAGGAGGGTGGCAGTGATGCGGCAGGTGGCAGTGATGTGGAGAGGGGAGCAACGGAGAACGCGAGCTCCTTTCCACGAGCTCGGCGACGAAGATCAAACCGTCGCTCTATGCGAATAGCGAGAGCTATTAAGGAGTCCAGACAGGAAGGAACCTCCCGGGAGAGGATCTCATCCTTAACCTCGACGAGGAGACCCTCCAGAAAACGAGCGAGCAAAGCCGGCTCGTTCCAGTCACTAGAGGCAGCGAGAGTGCGAAACTCAATAGAATAATCCGTTATGGATCTATTCCCCTGACATAGGGAAGACAGGGCCCTGGAAGCCTCCTCGCCAAAAACAGAACGGTCAAAAACCCGTATCATCTCCTCCTTAAAGTCCTGATACTGGTTAATACACTCAGCCCTCGCCTCCCAGATTGCCGTGCCCCACTCACGCGCCCGTCCGGTAAGGAGAGAAATGACGTAGGCGATGCGGGCTGCGCTCCTGGAGTAAGTGTTGGGCTGGAGAGAGAACACCACATCACACTGAGTGAGGAATGAGCGGCACTCAGTGGGCTCCCCAGAGTAACACGGCGGGTTGTTGATCCTGGGCTCCGGAGACTCGGAAACCCTGGAAGTGGGCGGTGGATCGAGGTGGAGTTGGTGAACCTGTCTTGTGAGGTCGGAGACTTGGACGGCCAGGGTCTCAACGGCATGTCGAGCAGCAGACAATTCCTCCTCGTGTCTGCCTAGCATCGCTCCCTGGATCTCGACGGCGGAGTGAAAAGGGTCCGGAGCCGCTGGGTCCATTCTTGGTCTGATTCTTCTGTTATGTACTTGAGTGAAGACCCAAAAGCGGTTTTAACAGAAAACAGAGTTCTTTAATGAAAAACAGGAATGGCATAAATCCTCTTCCAACGTAGTCAATGGAACAAAAGAACGTAGTATAATGCAGGATGCACCTGCCAGGCAGACTCCGACAGGATAGGACAAGGTGGAAGCAAACGGGACGACAGCTTGCTTCTGGCATCAAAAACACAAACAAGAATCAGACACTGAAAGTAGCAGGAACAGAGAGAGAAATAGAGACCTAATCAGAGGGGGAAGAGAGAACAGGTGGGGAAAGAGTGAATGAGCTAGTTAGGGGAGATGTAGAACAGCTGAAGAATGAGAGACAGAGAAGGTAACCTAAAAAGACCAGCAGAGAGAGACAGAGTGAAGAGAAAGGACAAGAACAGACATAACAAGACATGACA
>NW_027003560.1:0-5288 GCF_036934945.1 Oncorhynchus masou masou
GATCAAGAGGCATGGAGAGGCAGCCATTACTATGCCCCCACCCTCTGGAATAGCCTAGGGATCAAAGAGGCATGGAGAGGCAGCCTTTAGTTATGCCCCCACCCTCTGGAATAGCCTGCCCAAGAACCTGAGGGGGACCAAGAGGCATGGAGAGGCAGCCTTTAGTTACTATGCCCCCACCCTCTGGAATAGCCTGCCCAAGAACCTGAGGGGGACCAAGAGGCATGGAGAGGCAGCCTTTAGTTACTATGCCCCCACCCTCTGGAATAGCCTGCCAGAGAACCTGAGGGGGATCAAGAGGCATGGAGAGGCAGCCTTTAGTTACTATGCCCCCACCCTCTGGAATAGCCTGCCAGAGAACCTGAGGGGATCAAGAGGCATGGAGAGGCAGCCTTTAGTTACTATGCCCCCACCCTCTGGAATAGCCTGCCAGAGAACCTGAGGGGGATCAAGAGGCATGGAGAGGCAGCCTTTAGTTACTATGCCCCCACCCTCTGGAATAGCCTGCCAGAGAACCTGGGGGACCAAGAGGCATGGAGAGGCAGCCTTTAGTTACTATGCCCCCACCCTCTGGAATAGCCTGCCAGAGAACCTGAGGGGGACCAAGAGGGCATGGAGAGGCAGCCTTTAGTTACTATGCCCCCACCCTCTGGAATAGCCTGCCAGAGAACCTGAGGGGGATCAAGAGGCATGGAGAGGCAGCCTTTAGTTACTATGCCCCACCCTCTGGAATAGCCTGCCAGAGAACCTGAGGGGGATCAAGAGGCATGGAGAGGCAGCCTAGAAGTTACTATGCCCCCACCCTCTGGAATAGCCTGCCCAGAGAACCTGAGGGGGACCAAGAGGCATGGAGAGGCAGCCTTTAGTTACTATGCCCCCACCCTCTGGAATAGCCTGCCAGAGAACCTGAGGGGGATCAAGAGGCATGGAGAGGCAGCCTTTAGTTACTATGCCCCCACCCTCTGGAATAGCCTGCCCAAGAACCTGAGGGGGACCAAGAGGCATGGAGAGGCAGCCTTTAGTTACTATGCCCCCACCCTCTGGAATAGCCTGCCCAAGAACCTGAGGGGGACCAAGAGGCATGGAGAGGCAGCCTTTAGTTACTATGCCCCCACCCTCTGGAATAGCCTGCCAGAGAACCTGAGGGGGACCAAGAGGCATGGAGAGGCAGCCTTTAGTTACTATGCCCCCACCCTCTGGAATAGCCTGCCAGAGAACCTGAGGGGGACCAAGAGGCATGGAGAGGCAGCCTTTAGTTACTATGCCCCCACCCTCTGGAATAGCCTGCCAGAGAACCTGAGGGGGACCAAGAGGCATGGAGAGGCAGCCTTTAGTTACTATGCCCCCACCCTCTGGAATAGCCTGCCAGAGAACCTGACCGGGACCGAAACTGTGGAAACTGTTGAGATCTTAAAATACACATTTTTCACTTTGCAATTCCTCAGGGTGCTTTTTAGTCATTCAGTTTTTATTGTCGTTCAGCCTCTGAGAATACCGAATACGGTGACTGAGTAACGAATAATACCGAATACAGTGACTGACTATTAAAACCTACCCAAACCAGAAACCGTGGATAGACGGCGGCATTCTCGCAAAACTGAAAGCACGAACCACCACATTTAAACCATGGAAAGGTGACTGGGAATATGGCAGAATACAAACAGTGTAGTTATTCCCTACGTAAGAAAATAAAACATGTAAAAATGTCAGTTCAGAGACAAAGTGAAATTGCAATTCAACGGCTCAGACACGAGTAAGACGTTTAAGTGTGTTAACACTCGCATGGCTGCCGGCCCAGACGGCATCTATAGTCGCGTCCTCAGAGCATGACCAGCTGGCTGGAGTGTTACAGACATATTCAATCTCTCCCTAGCCGCGTCCTCAGAGCATGACCAGCTGGCTGGAGTGTTACAGACATATTCAATCTCTCCCTAGCCGCGTCCTCAGAGCATGTGCAGACCAGCTGGCTGGAGTGTTACAGACATATTAAATCTCTCCCTAGCCGCGTCCTCAGAGCATGACCAGCTGGCTGGAGTGTTACAGACATATTCAATCAATCCCTAGCCGCGTCCTCAGAGCATGTGCAGACCAGCTGGCTGGAGTGTTACAGACATATTCAATCTCTTCCTAGCCACGTCCTCAGAGCATGACCAGCTGGCTGGAGTGTTACAGACATATTCAATCAATCCCTAGCCGCGTCCTCAGAGCATGTGCAGACCAGCTGGCTGGAGTGTTACAGACATATTCAATCTCTCCCTAGCCGCGTCCTCAGAGCATGACCAGCTGGCTGGGAGTGTTACAGACATATTCAATCTCTCCCTAGCCGCGTCCTCAGAGCATGACCAGCTGGCTGGAGAGTTACAGACATATTCAATCTCTCCCTAGCCGCGTCCTCAGAGCATGACCAGCTGGCTGGAGTGTTACAGACATATTCAATCTCTCCCTAGCCGCGTCCTCAGAGCATGACCAGCTGGCTGGAGTGTTACAGACATATTCAATCTCTCCCTAGCCGCGTCCTCAGAGCATGACCAGCTGGCTGGAGTGTTACAGACATATTCAATCTCTCCCTAGCCGCGTCCTCAGAGCATGACCAGCTGGCTGGAGTGTTACAGACATATTCATCTCTCTAGCCACGTCCTCAGAGCACTGACCAGCTGGCTGGAGTGTTACAGACATATTCAATCTCTGCACCAGAGCATGACCAGCTGGCTGGAGAGTTACCGTCCTCCCAGAGCATGTGCAGACCAGCTGGCTGGAGTGTTACAGACATATTCAATCTCTCCCTAGCCGCGTCCTCAGAGCATGACCAGCTGGCTGGAGTGTTACAGACATATTCAATCTCTCCCTAGCCGCGTCCTCAGAGCATGACCAGCTGGCTGGAGTGTTACAGACATATTCGTCTCCTAGCCGCGTCCTCAGAGCATGCAGACCAGCTGGCTGGAGTGTTACAGACATATTCAATCTCTCTCCCTGCGCGTCCTCAGAGCATGACCAGCTGGCTGGAGTGTTGCAGACATATTCAATCTCCCTAGCCGCGTCCTCAGAGCATGTGCAGACCAGCTGGCTGGAGTGTTACAGACATATTCAATCTCTCCCTAGCCGCGTCCTCAGAGCATGACCAGCTGGCTGGAGTGTTACAGACATATTCAATCAATCCCTAGCCGCGTCCTCAGAGCATGTGCAGACCAGCTGGCTGGAGTGTTACAGACATATTCAATCTCTCCCTAGCCGCGTCCTCAGAGCATGTGCAGACCAGCTGGCTGGAGTGTTACAGACATATTCAATCAATCCCTAGCCGCGTCCTCAGAGCATGTGCAGACCAGCTGGCTGGAGTGTTACAGACATATTCAATCTCTCCCTAGCCGAATCCTCAGAGCATGTGCAGACCAGCTGGCTGGAGTGTTACAGACATATTCAATCAATCCCTAGCCGCGTCCTCAGAGCATGTGCAGACCAGCTGGCTGGAGTGTTACAGACATATTCAATCTCTCCCTAGCCGCGTCCTCAGAGCATGACCAGCTGGCTGGAGTGTTACAGACATATTCAATCTCTCCCTAGTCGCGTCCTCAGAGCATGTTCAGACCAGCTGGCTGGAGTGTTACAGACATATTCAATCAATCCCTAGTTGCGTCCTCAGAGCATGTGCAGACCAGCTGGCTGGAGTGTTACAGACATATTTCAATCAGAGCATGTTCCCTAGACATATTCAATCAATCCCGCGTCCTCAGAGCATGTGCAGACCAGCTGGCTGGAGTGTTACAGACATATTCAATCTCTCCCTAGCCGCGTCCTCAGAGCATGACCAGCTGGCTGGAGTGTTACAGACATATTCAATCTCTCCCTAGCCGCGTCCTCAGAGTGACCAGCTGGCTGAGTGTTACAGACATATTCAATCTCTCCCTAGCCGCGTCCTCAGAGCATGACCAGCTGGCTGGAGTGTTACAGACATATTCAATCTCTCCTAGCCGCGTCCCTCAGAGCATGACCAGCTGGCTGGAGTGTTACAGACATATTCAATCTCTCCCTAGCCGCGTCCTCAGAGCATGACCAGCTGGCTGGAGTGTTACAGACATATTCAATCTCTCCCTAGCCGCGTCCTCAGAGCATGACCAGCTGGCTGGAGTGTTACAGACATATTCAATCTCTCCCTAGCCGCGTCCTCAGAGCATGACCAGCTGGCTGGAGTGTTACAGACATATTCAATCTCTCCCTAGCCGCGTCCTCAGAGCATGTGCAGACCAGCTGGCTGGAGTGTTACAGACATATTCAATCTCTCCCTAGCCGCGTCCTCAGAGCATGACCAGCTGGCTGGAGTGTTACAGACATATTCAATCAATCCCTGGCCGTCCTCAGAGCACAGACCAGCTGGCTGGAGTGTTACAGACATATTCAATCTCTCCTAGCCGCGTCCTCAGAGCATGTGCAGACCAGCTGGCTGGAGTGTTACAGACATATTCAATCAATCCCTAGCCGCGTCCTCAGAGCATGTGTTACAGACCAGCTGGCTGGAGTGTTACAGACATATTCAATCTCTCCCTAGCCGAATCCTCAGAGCATGTGCAGACCAGCTGGCTGGAGTGTTACAGACATATTCAATCAATCCCTAGCCGCGTCCTCAGAGCATGTGCAGACCAGCTGGCTGGAGTGTTACAGACATATTCAATCTCTCCCTAGCCGCGTCCTCAGAGCATGACCAGCTGGCTGGAGTGTTACAGACATATTCAATCAATCCCTAGCCGCGTCCTCAGAGCATGTGCAGACCAGCTGGCTGGAGTGTTACAGACATATTCAATCTCTCCCTAGCCGCGTCCTCAGAGCATGACCAGCTGGCTGGAGTGTTACAGACATATTCAATCAATCCCTAGCCGCGTCCTCAGAGCATGTGCAGACCAGCTGGCTGGAGTGTTACAGACATATTCAATCAATCCCTAGCCGCGTCCTCAGAGCATGTTCAGACCAGCTGGCTGGAGTGTTACAGACATATTCAATCAATCCCTATCCCAGTCTGTTGTCCCCACTTGCTTCAAGATGTCCACCATTGTTTCTGTACCCAAGAAAGCAAAGGTAACTAAACTAAATGTCTATTGCCCCATAGCACTCACTTCTGTCATCATGAAGTGCTTTGAGAGGCCAGTTAAGGATCATATCCTCTACCTTACCTGACACCCTAGACCCACTTCAATTTGCTTAGATCCACAGATAATGCAATCGCCATTGCATTGCACACTGACCTATCCCATCTGGACAAGAGGAACAAGAGGAATACCTATGTATAATGCTGTTCATTG